>NC_133286.1:7064155-7300139 GCF_005239225.2 Populus alba | reverse complement strand
TATTAGCTATGATGGATTGGATATAATAGCTCTCTAGCAATACTACAAAGTATACTCTTCTTTTAATGACTAAGGCATTAGTAATAGAAAAGAGCTATGTTGATGCACTCATTCATGACTTAGGGCATCAACAACACTAATCCCTACCTACCCTCAAGCTCCTAGCAAAACTTGAGGTTTTTTTTAGTGGCCTAGATTTCTGTAATTTTTTCCCTCCTATCTTTTAACATATTTATAAAGTCATTAGAAATGGCCTTTGAAAATGAACAGTGATGACTCAAAATCTAATTATAAAGAAAGGTAAAATTATGTAAGGTTTTCATTATAGCTTTAAACATAGATTATTGTGGATTAGAATAGTGAAATTTACTTGGATATGGTGTGTAATTAAGAGAACCATGGAGGGTGTTTTAGTATTTTTCACATTGTTTTTCCTATTTTTTATTTGAAAAAGCTGTTAACGTGTGTTCTACACGCTCCACCAAATGAGTGGCACCCATGCCTTTAAGGAGGCGCGTGAGACGCCTCTCGGTGGCCAAATCTAGCCATGTGCCATCTAGATAGATGCACAAAAGTATCCTCTTTCACATCGTATGGCGCGTGTAGAGATATCATGGTTGGATTGTTGCTGTGTGAATCGATTGTTTATGTTTTTTTCTTTTCTTTTCTCTCTCCTAACAACTAAATTACACAATTATCCTCTATTTGTTTGTTGTTTGCTTGGGACTGGCAATACGCTAGACCTAAGGTTCTTGGGTCTAGCAACCATGTTTGGTCTTAGACTTAGGCATCGGTCTAACATGGTTGCCAAGGCCAAGGGCGGGTCTACCAACGTTCCAGACCTAGGCGCGGGTTTGGGATGGCCCCGTACCCGCGGCTCTTGAGTCTAGCAGCCTTGCCTGTAACGACCTGGATTTTTCAAAGCCAAAATTGATAGATTTTTTTTTAATACTTCTTGCAATGACATTTTATGCATTAATAATTATGTTCCTTCCTTGTCATAGCATTATAGGGATATAGTTCTCGTAAAACAACATTCTCATACAATAGATACCTAATATACATGTCCATAATTTATATTTTTATACTTATACATTTACATTATATCATATTGGCATACTCGTGTGTTTGCATTCTTGTTCTAATCTCGTTATCAACACGAGTTTATAATCGATAATCTTACACAATTAGTACTTTTTTTCATTCGATCCTTATGTGATTTCACAAGATAACATCTTCATAAAAGAAAATACAACATAATTGTATTAATAGCATTGTGCCTACATGTTCGCACATCCTCATTCGTGCTCCATTACAATTTCCATTACAAGTCCTTAGAAAAGTATCGAATGACAAATATTCAACATAACAACTAAGTCATACTATTACATAGTACCTTTCAAAATATGTGAACATGTGGAACGAGCTTTTCTATGTACCTTGATTGTGTGATGTCCCTATTAAAAAACAACATGGATACAAGAATTGTAAATAATCTAACATAATAATAAACATTTAAAAGTACATTGTCGTTGCTTTTCATTATTAACTTAGATCGGGAAGATCCCTTCTTAAACTTCTTATATATATTGTATATCTCTTACTATTTTGTTAATTGTACTTTTCTCACTCACACACCCCAACCTCTCCACGGGGTTGTGGGGTCGAAGTTTAACATCAATTAGGTTTAAATACTTCACCTTAACCTGGTCATCCACCTTGGATACTTATAGCCATGCTAATTGCGAGATTTAAATTCGGCCATTTGTCTCGGATGCCATTAACAAAAACTAATCATGAAATCAACCTTCGTCATTCCTATAAATACCATTAACCAAAACTATTATATATATATATATATATATATATAATATATATAATCAATTCAACCATCCATTATGGATGTTATTAGCCAAAACAAATCATCAAATGCAACCCGGTCATTCATCATGGATGCTATTAGCCGAAACTAATCATCAATCATAACTCGGTCATCCATCTTAGATGTCATTAGCCATAGCTAATCAAACATTTGTCACTGTCATCCATCTCGGATGTTATTAGCCGAAACTGATCAACATTCACAATCTAGTCATCCATCTCGATGCTGATTAATACTTAAAAGTGTATTTTTATCAAGGTTTTATATCATCATTTTGCACTTGAAGTATCAATAAACTCCTTAACTAAAGCATGCTTTATAATAACATATATAATAATATAAGATACTTTTAATTCATGGTAAATGTTCATCTTAATTGCAGGCTTGTGACATAAATGAAAGGATTGATTGATGAGTTTAAATATTAAAATTGAAAGGACAAAGAGAGAGTCAAACTTAGAAAAGAGATGTTGGTGTAGTCCAAACTAGAACATTATTTGGTAATTGGGTCATATTTGGAGCTGTAGATCTCGGATTTAAGTCTGCTTTATATGAATGGAAAGGTAAGACATAGGCCTACAACTTTCATGTGGAGTCTAAGATTTAAAAAGGCTGTTTTCAAGGCCAAATTATAGCAACAACGAAGAAGTCTGAATTTGTCCTACAACCCAGACACTGTTTAGTGTTCAGTTTATATCTTGAGTTCTACAAGTTCAAATGACCTCAATTTTTTTTTCCTGGAAAGATAAGACAATTTCCTAGAATTTTCATGAGTACAGATGGTTCCAATTATAATGTTAGCACTGACGTTTTGTTCAGACAAGAAGATAAGTATTTTCACCAAGTCAAGAGTTGGCCACTCACTCAACAATTAGTCATCAAATCAACAGTTTCAAATTTTGGCCTATAAAAGGAGACATTTGTCATGTATTTAGGCATTTCGGTTGTTCAGATTAAGATCATGCTCTTTATTTCTTTCTTTATATTTTTGTAATGTTTAAGTTTTATTTCATGTTATCTTTTTCTTAATCTCTTATTTATACCTTTTATTTTCTTTACTATACTTATGTTCTTATGTTGTTTATTTATGTTTATCTTTTTCATTATGTTTTAGCTAAGTTTATTATGTCAAGGTGAAAAAGGTTTTCACTAATGGTGTTAGAATATGTATATATAAACTCAACATGGACTTTAATATTTATATCCAAGAAAGTTTGTTATTAACATGTCTTATCTTTTTATCTTACTAATTCTTAATACCTTGCTTGTTAAATGATTAATTTAGATTTGTGTTGTATAACACTTGGTATAACAAATGCTTGGCACTTTCATAGCCAATCGTATGGTATAACCTACACATGTGCTAAGAAAGGAACTTGATTTGTTGTTAACATAAGTTGGCATTATGAATTCCTGATAATATTTAAAAGTTTGGTGTTATTTAAATAAGATAATTAATATGATAATGTTAAAAATATATAATGAATTATTAAGGATAAATCATCCGATTGGAACCTTGTTTGTGTGTGGTTTCCAGTTGATTAATAAAAAAGAGTTTATACTATACTTATTTTTAATACTATTAGTGGATCCTCTAACCTTGACAATTATTTTATCCTTATTTAATCTTCACATTAATCTTACATCATCATCATTTATAATTTATATAGTTAACCTCCTTGTGGTTCGACCCCGGTATTACCAGGTTATTTATTACTTAGACACTCTTGCACTTGGGAGAAAACATCAATTTTTTGGTCATGTTAGATGCCAATAGCTGAATGATTAGTACTTAAAAGTGTATATTTATCAAGGTTTTATATTATTATTTTGCACTTAAAGTATCAATAACTCCTTAACTAAAACATGTTTTATAATAACAAGTCTAATACTATAAAATGCCCTAATATATCGTAAATGTTCATCTTAAATGCAGGCCTATCACATAAATCAAAGGATTGATTAATGAATTCAACTACTGAAATTTGTGAAGATAAAGAGATGGTGAAACTTAGAAAAGAGATGTTGGTGCAGTCAGAACTGGAACACTGTTTGGTAATTGGGTCATATCTCGAGTTCTAAATGTCCAAATGACCTCAAATTTTTACACAGATTCAATAACACATAGGCCTATAACTTTCATGTTTTCATTAAGATCTAAGAAGGCCGTTTTCAAGTTCAAATTATAGCAACAACGAAGAAGTCCGAATCTGTTTTGCAGCCCGAACACTATTCAGTGTTTGGCCCATATCTAGAGTTCTCAAGTTCAAATTATAGCAACAACGAAGAAGTCCGAATCTGTTTTGCAGCCCGAACACTATTCAGTGTTTGACCCATATCTAGAGTTCTCAAGTTCAAATTATAGCAACAACGAAGAAGTCCGAATCTGTTTTGTAGCCCGAACACTATTCAGTGTTTGGCCCATATCTAGAGTTCTGTAAGTCCAAATGACCTCAATTTTTTTTTCTTGAAAGCTGAGTCAATTTCTTACAACTTTCATGTTTTCCAGTGGACCCAGTTCGGATGGTAACATTTTTGTTTTATTCAGACAAGAAGATAAGGATTTTCACCAAGTTAAAAAGTTGGCCACCTACTCAACAATTAGTCATCAAATCAATAATTTCGAATTTTGGCCTATAAAAGGAGGCATTTGCCATGCGTTTGGGGGCTTGGTTGTTCAGATCAAGTTCATGCTCTTTATTTCTCTCTTTATTTTTTATTTTTTTGTAATTCTTAAGTTTTGCTTTCATTAATATCTTGTTTATGTTTTTCATTTTCTTTCCTTTCCTTAGTTAACTTGTATCTTATTTATGTTCGTGTTTTGTTTATTTATGTTTCTCTTCTTTATTATGTTTAGCTAAGTTTATTATATCAAGGTGAAAAGGTTACACTAATGGTGTAAGAACAAGTATGGTGTAAACTCAACATGGACCTTAATGTTTAATATTAACATGTCTTATCTTTTTATCTTACAAATTCTTAATACCTTGCTTGTTAAATGGTTAATCTAGATTTGTGTTGTATAATACTTGGTATAACAAATGCTTGACACTCTCATAGCCCAACCGTATGGTATTACCTACACCTGGGCTATGAAAGGAACTTGATTTGTTGTTAATATCAATTAACATCATGAATTCCTGACAATATTTAAAAGTTTGGTGTTATGTAAATAAGATAATTAATATGATCATGTTAATAATTTATAATGAGCTATTAATGAGAAATTATCCGATTGGAACCTCTTTTGTGTGTGGTTTCTAATTAAATAATAAGAGTTTATACTATACTTGTTTGAAATACCATTAGTGGATCCTCTAACCTTGACATTTGTTTTTATCATTGTTTAATCCTTACTTTAATCTTTCATCTCAAAGTTCTTATTAATTTCTTCTTCTTCTTCTTCTACTACTACTACTACTAATATTATTACTATTACTATTACTATTATTATTATTATTATTATTATTATTATTATTATTTACATCCTGTTTAAATTATATAATATATATCTTTGATCTTTTCATAAACTCAGTATATAGGCTGAAAACCTGTGACCCGATCTTTTAGATCATTCTCAGGTATAACAACGCCACGTACTGAGTATTATTACTATTACTATTACTATTATTGTTATTATTGTTGTTATTCTTGTTGTTGTTGTCTTGTTATTTATAATTTATACAATTAACATCTCTATGGTTCGACACCGGTCTTCCCGGGTTATTTATTACTTCTACACTCCTGCACTTGGGAGAAGACATCAATCTTTTGGTCGTGTCAAGTTTTTGGCGCCATTGCCGGGGAGGTAAATTCTTGTATAAATTATAGTATTTATTTTGTTTTTTCTTTTCACTTTTCTTGTATCTAACTTTGTTTCTTTTGTTTTGTTTCTTTTTGTTTTGTTTTCTTCTTCATTTTATTCTCTTTCTACACGTGCATGAGTATTTTGTCACGTACATTAAGTGGTACACTTTGTAGGATATCCTCATCATTTTCAGAAAATATGGCCGAAGAAAATAACCAGTCACTTCATAATGAGAATAATGAGAATAACCGTGTTACGACACTTAGAGACCACATGAATCCCACAAGAACAAGTGCATCCTCATGCATAGTTTTCCCTCATAATGCATCCCATTTTAATTTTAAGCCAGACATTATTCAACTTTTATCTTCTTTTCATGGCTTAGATCTAGAAAATCCATATTTGCATCTGAGAGAATTTGAAGAAGTTTGTAACACCTTTAATGACTTAAATTGTAGTATGAATACCATTAGATTAAAGCTTTTTCCTTTTTCATTAAAAGATAAAGCTAAAACATGGCTACAAAATCTTAGGTCAGGATCTATTCGTGCTTCGGATGAAATGCAACAACAATTTTTAAAGAAGTTTTTTCCATCTCACATAACCAACTTTTTCAAAAGACAAATCACCACTTTCACTTAAAAACCAGGTGAAACATTTTACCAATGTTGGGATAGGTATCGAGACTTACTTAATACTTGCCCTTATCATGGTTTTGAAACATGGAGATTGGATTCACAATTTTATGAAGGATTAACACCTAAAGATAGGCAAATGGTTGAATTGATGTGCAATGGAACTTTTGAAGATAAAGACCTTAATGAAGCAATGAAGTACCTAGACTTGCTAACTGAAAATGCGCAAAATTGGGACACTAAAGGCACTTATGAGACACCAAGTAAAACTCAACCTCATACATCTAGTGGAGGTATGTATAACCTTAGGGAAGATCATGACCTCCAAGCCAAGTTTGCATCTTTAGCTAGAAAAGTCGAGGCACTAGAATTGAAAAAGAGTGGTCAATTAAAATTTGTTCAAGACATTGCGTGTCAAATTTGTGAAACAAATGAAAATGCAACCAATGATTGTCTAACTTTGCTTTCTTTCAAGGAATGCCTCCATGAACAAGCCCATGCTTTAAATAGTTTCCAAAGGCCCAATCATAACCCATACTCGCAAACATACAATCTTGGTTGGAGAAATCACTCAAATTTTAGTTGGAAGAGTGATAACAATAATGCATAAATTTCACAGTCATTGTTTCAAGCACCTCATAATTTCTAAAATTCTCATGGATATACACCTCCTTATGCTCCACCTCCTAGAAGAAATCTTGAGGAAACATTGCATGCATTCATTGAAAAGCAAGAGACAATCAACACTCAACTTGCTCAAAGCATGACAAATTTTAAAGATGCTCTTGCAAAATTCACATCTGCTCTCAGTTTTCAAAAGAAAGGTAAGTTTCCATCTCAACCACAACAAAATCCAAAGGGGCAATACAATACAAATGCAAGTAGTTCCGGAAGCCAACACATGGATCAAGTCAAATCAATCATCACTCTTCGCAGTGGTAAGGTTATTGAAAAACCCACTCTTGAACCTTGTCAGAAAGATGATGAGTCAATCTCTGAGGGTAAGGAAGGGGTTGAATCTGAACATTGCAAAGAAAAGACTGATTCCCCACCAGTACTTCTATTTCCTCATGCCATGACCAAACAGGAAGCAATCGATGATGAAAAAGGTATCGAAAATGTTGTCGCGGATCATTTGTCAAAGTTGACAATAGATTCGACATCTGACATCACATCATTCAATGATTACTTTCCTAATGAATCTTTTCTTTCTCTTAGTTCAATGCCTTGGTTTGCTAAAAATAACAATTTTCTTGCTTCAGGATTTTTGCCAGCTCATTTGCATAACCAAGATAAAAGAAAGTTTTTGAGCGATGTGTAAAACCTTTATTGGGATGACCCTTACTTATTCAAATATTGTTCTGATCAAATATTTCAAAGATGCATTCTCGACAATGAGGTAAGTAGTGTCATTAAATTTTGTCACTCTGAAGCATGTGGAGATCATTTTTCGTCAAAATAGACGACTGGAAAAATCTTACAAAAAAGATTTTATTGGCCCACCATGTTCAAGGACACGCATGTATTCTGCAAAACTTGTGAAAATTCTCAAAAAGTTGATACTGGTAAAAAAGTTTGGCTTTATAATTCTCAACTCCATTTATTTCCTAAAAAAATAAGATCAAGATGGAGCGATCCATTTATTTTGAAACATGTGTATCATTATGGGGCCCTTGATATTGAGAATTCAAAGAATGACAATGTTTTGATGGTAAATGGACATCATTTGAAAGCTTACTTTGATGAGTTTCCTAGTGAAAATGAATCTATTGGTTTGAATGATCTTTTAGATAAAGGTTGATTATTTTGTTTTTCTCACATTTTTTTTTGTGCTCCTTTTTTGTGCACTTTTGTTTTGCTAGTTTCTCTCACCCCGATCAAATGACGGATAACGGTACTCTGTGACTCTTAAGTCGGTTCTTTCAGTTTCCTATGATAACTGATATTTGTGTATATATTTGTGCAATTCTATGCTCTTTCTTCTTTCTTTGAATCTTTAATCCAATTATCATTTGAAAAAGACACCACTCTTGAAAAATTGAGAAAGTATTTTCCCGCTCTGCCTCAGAATGCGATTACAAAAATTTACTGTGCTAGATATGCAAGATTAAGGTTGTTAATGAACCATGGAATTCCTGAAGATATTTGTTGGCTGATTGAAGCAAAGGTCCGGTTATCAGGTGAGTCCTCCAATTTTTTCATTTCACACATGCTTTGAACAGGTAAAAGCATTTTTGCAAAGAAACGTCGTGCAAAACGACTGAAAGTCTGTCACAGATGTGCCAGATGGACTTGTAATGCGACATGTCGTTCTTTAGGAATGATATCTGTAAACCGTGAAGATAAAATACAATTCATTAAGGATGGCCTGAGTAAGGGGTCTTTAGATAATCTTCTATTGACTCTTGAGACGCATCATAGTGGAGATGTGCATCGGACAATTCATGATTTATGACCCCATTTTCATAAAGAACAAGCTCATCATAGTCTCAGGAATCTAACTATATATATAAAAAAGACCCTGTTTGCTAGTTTTTAAGATGGGAAGCCTATCCCCGACCTATAGAGGGCGTTTAAGCCGTTCTTGGACGTAAAACCAAGGAAAGATGTGAGCCACAATCACAACTACTTGTACATCCATATTTTTTTAAAAAAAAAAAGAGAAAGAGAGAGACTCCAACTGGCTTCCATGCATTTTCTTTTTCTCATCTATAAAACCTTCTTCTTCTTCCCTTCATTTCTACTTAACCCATACATTCATCAAATAAAGAAATGGCAGGTTCCTCAAGTAATCACATAAACAATATTTGTGTTTTCGATGGATCCAGTCCTGGGAAAGAAAAAAAGTTTTTAGAATTAGCAAATCATCTTGGTCGGGTATTAGCTGAGCAGAAGATTCATTTAGTGTATGGAGGAGGCACCCTTGGGTTAATGGGGGGAGTGTCGAAAGCTGTATTTTTAGGAGGTAGTCAAGTTTTGGGGGTTGTCCCTAAAGCTTTAGCACAAGGGGACATCATTGGAAAAACAATTGGAGAGGAATTACAGGTCCTCACAATGTCTGATCGACTGAATGCAATGTTTAACCATGCCGATGCCTTCATTGCCTTACCAGGTGGTTTGGGCACATTAGAAGAGATCTTTCATATTTCCTCTTGGGCCCAACTGAACATTCACCATAAACCCATAGATTTGTTAAATGTTAATGGTTTTTATGATAAGTTGTTGTCTTTTCTTGATCATGCTGTGGAACAGGAATTTCTAACATCTTCAGCATGACAAATCATAATCTCTGCTGCTACTGCTGAATAATTGATTGACCAATTACAATCTTTCATTCCTGTAATTAATCCCTCCATGAGTCACATAAATTGGTCAACTAAGGATAGCCGTAAAAAGCTTAGATTGGATTTGAGCCTTCATTTGTAAAAACTTTGTGTCTTTTGGTTTTATTATTGTGTTTTGTTATTTCTTATATTTGTTTAAGTGTGTTTCAGGATTGTTAGTGTTCGTTATTTCAGGTGATGTCTTTTATACTCTATCTTGCTACCTTAAGACATTGAGGACAATGTCTCATTTTGGTTGGGGGGAAAGGGTAGTAGTTGATATTAAAAAAAAAAAAAACCTGTGTTTTCTATTTCATAAACTATTTGCAAAACTGTTGTTACTAGGATGACAGAGTAAAAGGAGTTCTTTTGTTAAAGTGACTCTTGAGATGCATCTTAATCTTAGTAAACATTCTTAATATGATCTATCAAAATACTTCTTGAAATATTCAGGTTTACAAACTCTCGTATTGGTAGCACTTGATTTTGCTCATATGCTTATTTAACAAGTATTTTTAAATTTTCATTTTCACACTCACACTTTAACATATGATTGTGGGTTGCACATTGGATTATTACATTATTTATGTTCTTTTGTTAAAGGTAACAACTAAGGGAAAGTAATATTACATAATTTGCAAAAAAAAAAAAAAAATGATAATAAAAAGGTAGATAAGTTTGGTTTTGTAGCATCCCTAACCTAAGCAATTAAGCCCGAAGGGGTGTTTGAACACTTAATACCCTAATGTCAACTGACTTGGGAGCTATTGGCCCAATGCTTGTTACATGGGTTGAGGAGAAAAGCTTAAGGGAATCAAACATTGCACTATTTATGTATCAGTATCTGCAACCCGAGTTGCTAAGCTCGTAGGGGTGTCTCAACACCTAATGCCCTAAAACCAACTGGTCTGGGAGTCATTAGCCTAAAACTCGTTACATGGGTTAAAGATACATTGTGTTTCAAGTTGTATGTGTATATAAATAAATAAAAGAAAAAAAAATAATCCCAACCTAAGAAAGTTAGTCTTAAACATTAGAACAAAAATTTGTTTTTCTTCCAAGTAAAGCCCCATAACTATATGTTAATATTTTGAGCACAAAAGAAAGGTTTAGTAATATCTTGTTTAAGAGGTATTGAGCAAATATATGAATTTAATGAGAGTTTGTTTATCTGGATAAATTAAAGTAAGTTGAATGATGAATGCCTTGTTTTATGAAATTTGCAAATTGTTTTTGTATTTTAATGCTTTGATTACTAGGGACTAGTAATAAGCTGGTTGGGGGGGGGTGTGATTAATACTTAAAAGTGTATATTTATCAAGGTTTTATATCATCATTTTGCACTTAAAGTATCAATAACTCTTTAACTAAAACATGTTTTATAATAACAAGTCTAATACTATAAAATGCCCTAATATATGGTAAATATTCATTTTAAATGCAGGCCTATCACATAAATCAAAGGATTGATTGATGAATTCAACTACTGAAATTTGTGAAGATAAAGAGAGGGTGAAACTTAGAAAAGAGATGTTGGTGCAGTCAGAACTGGAACACTGTTTGGTAATTGAGTCATATCTCGAGTTCTAGATGTCCAAATGACCTCAAATATTTACACAGATTCAATAACACATAGGCCTATAACTTTCATGTTTTCATCAAGATCTAAGAAGGCCGTTTTCAAGTTTAAATTATAGCAACAACGAAGAAGTCCAAATATGTTTTGCAGCCCGAACACTATTCAGTGTTTGGCCCATATCTGGAGTTCTATAAGTCCAAATGACCTCCATTTTTTTTCCTGGAAAGCCGAGTCAATTTCCTACAACTTTCATATTTTCCAGTGGACCCAGTTCAGATGGTAGCATTTTTGTTTTATTCAGACAAGAAGATAAGGATTTTCACCAAGTCAAAAGTTGGCTACCCACTCAACAATTAGTCATCAAATCAATAATTCTGAATTGTGGCCTATAAAAGGAGGCATTTGCCATGCATTTGGGAGCTTGGTTGTTCAGATAAAGTTCATGCTCTTTATTTCTCTCATATTTGTTTTTGTAATTCTTAAGTTTTGCTTTCATTAATATCTTGTTTATGTTTTTCATTTTCTTTCCTTTCCTTAGTTAACTTGTATCTTATTTATGTTCTTGTTTTCTTTATTTATGTTTATCTTCTTCATTATATTTAGCTAAGTTTATTATGTCATGGTGAAAAAGTTACATTAATGGTGTAAGAATAAGTATGGTGTAAACTCAACATGGACCTTAATGTTTAATATTAACATGTCTTATCTTTTTATCTTACAAATTCTTAATACCTTGCTTGTTAAATGGTTAATCTAGATTTGTGTTGTATAATACTTGGTACAACAAATGTTTGGCACTCTCATAGCCCAACCGTATGGTATTACCTACACCTGGGCTATGAAAAGAACTTGATTTGTTGTTAACATCAGTTAACATCATGAATTCCTGACAATATTTAAAAGTTTGGTGTTATGTAAATAAGATAATTAATATGATCATGTTAATAATTTATAATGAGCTATTAATGAGAAATTATCCGATTAGAACCTTCTTTGTGTGTGGTTTCCAATTGAATAATAAGAGTTTATACTATACTTGTTTGAAAATACCATTAGTGGATCCTCTAACCTTGACATTTGTTTTTATCATTGTTTAATCCTTACATTAATCTTTCATTTCAAAGTTCTCATTAATTTCTTCATCTTCATCTTCTTTTATTATTATTATTATTATTATTATTATTATTTACATTCTGTTTATATTATATAATATATGTCTTTGATCTTTTCATAAACTCAGTATATAGGCTGGAAACCTGTGACCCGATCTTTTAGATCATTCTCAGGTATAACAACGCCACGTACTGAGTATTATTACTTTTACTATTACTATTACTATTATTGTTGTTATTATTGTTGTTGTTGTTGTCTTGTTATTTATAATTTATACAATTAACATCTCTGTGGTTCGACCCTGGTCTTGTCGGGTTATTTATTACTTCGACACTCCTGCACTTGGGAGAAGACATCAATCTTTTGGTCGTGTCACTGAAGCTAATCATCATTTATCCTGGCCATCCACTTAGGATGTTGTTAGTTGAAGCTAATCAATCAATTGTCCCGAACATCCATTCGGATGCCATTAGTCGAAGCTAATCAAACATTTATCTTATTCATCCATTCGGATGTCATTAGCCGAAGCTGATAATCATTTATCCCGGTCATCCACTTAGGATGCCATTAGCTGAAGCTAATCAATTAATTGTCCTAGTCATCCATCTCGGATGCCATTAGCTTAAACTGATCAACAATCACAACTCGAGCATCCATCTCGAATGCCATTAGCCGAAGCTAATCATCATTTATCCCGGTCATCTACTTAGGATGCCATTAGCCAAAGCTAATCAATCAATTGTCTTGATCATCCATTTGGATGCCATTAGCCGAAGCTGATCACCATTTATCTTGATCATCCACTTAGAATGCCATTAGCCGAAGCTAATCAACATTTATCTTGGTCATCCACTTAGGATGCCATTAACCAAAGTTAATCAATCAATTGTCCCGTTCATCCATTTACCAAAGCTAATCAAACATTTGTCTCGGTCATCTATTTGGATTCTATTAGCCGAAGCTAATAAGACTCATTTATCTTGGTCATCCACTTAGGATGACATTAGCCAAAGCTAATTATTAACCATCAAACGTTCTAGAGGCGGTTTATGAGATCATTATAACATGGTAATATCCTTTTGAATTGCTCATTCAAACGATTCATAATAATTTGACATTCACTGTAACATAATAGTAGACCCTTCGTGATACTTGTATAGATGACCCGTGATAGTTTAACATTTAGTAAACACGATAACAGATCCTTTGTAATACACAAACAAACATTCCATAACAGTTTAGCATTTAGTATAACACAATAGTACACCTTTTGTATTACTCATCCAACCATTCATAATATAGTACAACAATAGATCCTTAGTAATACTCATACAACCATTCATGATAATTAACATTCAGTATAATATAACGGTAGATCCTTTGTAATACTCATACAACCATTCATCCTAATTACATTTAATATAATACTACGGTAGATCCGTTGTAATACTCATACAACCATTCGTCACAATTACATTCAATAAAATACAACCGTAGATACTTCATAATACTCATACAACCATTCATCATAATTACGTTATATAAAATACAACATTAGATCCTTTATAATACTCATATAACTATTCATCACAATTACATTCAATAAAATACAACAATAGATCCTTCGTAATACTTGTCGCACGTGTGCGGCGGCGCGGCGATCGTCCACCCTCAAGGAATAATCGGAATATTTATTCCTGGAAAATAAGGAGAGACAAGGAATTCTTGTCTCTATATGTGAAAATATGGACTGGGAGTCGCCACCTAGTATTCTGGTTACTAGGAACCTTAACTGGTCTTTAGAGATCGGGTACGGAGACTGGTTGCGTAAAGGGAAGGTATTAGCACCCCAACTACGCCCTACCTAAGGTAAGCTGCATTGTTTTGTCTGATAAAATCTAAAGTCTTGTTGTGGTTTGTAATTGTTCGGAATACGCATTACATGTAATGTCATACCACAGGTTCGATTGTCCGGAAAAAAAAGAATTAATATCCAGAATATGCATTACATATAATGTCATACCTCGAATACTAAGAGACAAACAAAATAAATTTTTTTGTTGTTTTTGAAATTTTGGCCAATATTCTCTTGACTTTAATAAACTGGTTATTAAAGCCAAAATGCATGCTAAAACATTGTTTTTTTGGTGTATGAAAAATACAATATGATTTTTTAGCTTTGAGACACTTGGCCGTATGCACAAAAACATTTTTTTCTCTTTTTTTTAAAATTTTTTTGTATTTTTGGAAGTTTTTGATGAAAAACCGGGTAGTTTAATACCAGATTTGTATTTTTACGACATAAAAATACTACCCGATATTAATAAATAAAAATAACATAAATCAACAGTGGGAACATCATAAATATTTTTTTAAAACAATAATATTTTTTTTCTATTTTTTTACAATGGGCCGGATCAGGCCCAATTGCATGGGTTGGGCCAAACCTGGCCCATTTACATGGGCTGGCTGACGTCCCAGCCCAGGCCCAAATGGCTGGTTACTGTGCACATAGTAACCGGGTTACTGTGTGCACAGTAACCAGTGAATTAATTAGCCAGTTACTGTGCCCATGCACAGTAACCGGGTAATTAATTCATGGCTTGCAGAACGTGCACAGTGCACGTTCTGCATGCAAGAAGATGAACAGTAAAACGAGATAAGGGGTTGAGGGCTGACCTGTGGTGGCTGTCGTTGATGGCGGAGCTGCTGGTGGCGACAGGAAGCGGCGCTGACAGTGGGGTGGCCGGCGGTGGCTCTGCGTTTTCCTTCTCTCTCTCCTCTGTTTTCTTCTCTGCTTCTTCCTTTCTCTTCTCTGCCTTCTCTCCTCTCTTCTCCCTCTTCTCCCTCTCTTTGCTCTCCCTTCTCTTCTCTTCCCCCTCTCTTGGTCTTCTCTTTTTTTTTCTTTTTTTTTTTCTCTCGGCCACCCTCCTGTATTTATAGGAAAACAGGGGAGGCCGACGTGGTGGGGCGGCCAACAGTGGCCGCCCCTCCACTATCCTTTAAAAGTATGCAAGTGGCTGAATTGTGGGCGTCTTATTGCGCCAAAGCCGGGAAAGAAATTAGGCGAAAAGAGAAGAAAAAAAATGATTCTTCTCCCCTGTTCTCTGCGTGTCCAGGGGAAGAAGACGATGGTGCCGTTTCCAAACGGCACCGTTTTGCGTTTTTTTTTATAATATATTTTTTTTGAATTTTTTTATTTTTATTATTTTTTATGTGGGGACCCAAAAATGGGTTACAACAGTTGCCCCCTCTTTACAATGCTTACGGAGCAAAGATTTGTGCATAGTAAGCGTTGTAAAGATAAAACAAAATTGGTTTTCCAAAACGGGTCGTCTCAAAAATTGATTGACCTAAAACTTCAACCGGACCCAAAGTCCTGTGTGTGGTTGGGCTAAACTGAGATTCCTTTCGCCAATCCCCTTTAACCAGAACCTAAAATATTATGTGTGTGTGGTTAGGATAGACTGAGATTCCTTTCAGCAATCCCCTCTAACCAGAACCAAAATCCTGTGTGTGGTTGGGATAGACTGAGATTCCTTTCGGCAATCCCCTCTAACCAGAACCAAAATCCTGTTTGGTTGGGATAGACTGAGATTCCTTTCGGCAATCCCCTCTAACCAGAACCAAAATCCTCTGTATGGTTGGGATAGACTGAGATTTCTTTCGGCAATCCCCTCTAACCAGAACCAAAATCCTGTGTGTGGTTGGGATAGACTGAGATTCCTTTCGGCAATCCCTCTAACCAGAACCAAAATCCTCTGTGCGGTTGGGATAGACTGAGATTGCTTTCGACAATCCCCTCTAACTAGAACCAAAATCTTGTGTGTGGTTGGGATAGACTGAGATTCCTTTCGGCAATCCCCTCTAACCAGAACCAAAAAACCTGTGTGTTCAAACCCTTTGTTTTTGAAGAAAGATGGTATATTTTTCACGGGCGAGCTGCCCAACACATACTTAAGGTGGTCTATTTTCAGGGGCGACCAGCCCACACACTTACGCTGACATTGGTCTATTTTCATGGGCGACCTGCCCAAACATAAAAGTAAAGAGTGGTCTCATTGTAATGGGTGACCTACCCAGATGGAAAAAATATGAAGAATTGGATGGCGAGGGCTTAAAGGCACACTCGAAAAGAGGTAGGGTTAGAAAAACGCATTACCAAAGGAGTTGAGGGCTCAAAGGCGCACTCAAAGGGAGGTAGGGTTAGAAAACGCACTACCCAAGGGATGAGGGCTCAAAGGCGCACTCAAAATGGAGGTGAGGGCTCAAAGGCACACTCAAACGGAGGTGAGGGCTCAATGGCGCACTCAAACGGAGGTAGGGTTAGAAAACGCACTACCAAAGGGATGAGGGCTCAAAGGCGCGCTCAAAATGAAGGCGAGGGCTCAAAGGCGCACTCAAACGGAGGTAGGGTTAGAAAACGCACACCAAAGGGATGAGGGCTCAAAGGCGCACTCAAAATGGAGGTGAGGGCTCAAAGGCGCACTCAAACGGAGGTGAGGGCTCAAAGGCACACTCAAACGGAGGTAGGGTTAGAAAACGCACTACCAAAGGGATGAGGGCTCAAAGGCGCACTCAAAATGGAGGTGAGGGCTCAAAGGCGCACTCAAAAGGCGGTGAGGGCTCAAAGGCGCACTCAAAGGGAGGTAAGGTTAGAAAACGCACTACCAAAGGATGAGGGCTCAAAGGCGCACTCAAAAGGAAGTAGGGTTAGAAAACGCACTACCCAAGGGATGAGGGCTCAAAAGCGCACTCAAAATGGAGGTGAGGGCTCAAAGGCGCACTCAAAAGGAGGTAGGGTTAGAAAACACACTACCTAAGGGAATGAGCGCTCAAAGGCGCACTCAAAATGGAGGTGAGGGCTCAAAGACGCACTCAAAAGCAGGTAGGGTTAGAAAACGCATTACCCAAGGGATGAGGGCTCAAAGGCGCACTCAAAATGGAGGTGAGGGCTCAAAGGCGCACTCTTAAGGAGGTAGGGTTAGAAAACGCACTACCAAAGGGATGAAGGCTCAAAGGCGCACTCAAAATGGAGGTAAGGGCTCAAAGGCGCACTCAAAAGGAGGTAGGGTTAGAAAACGCACTACCAAAGGGATGAGAGCTCAAAGGCGCACTCAAAATGGAGGTGAGGGCTCAAAGGCGCACTCAAAAGAAGGTAGGGTTAGAAAACACACTACCAAAGAGATGATGTTGAAACAATGATTTGTCAATGTTGAAAAGCAAATGCATTATGATTGATATGCATGTATACTTACCTGAGAAATATAGGCCCCCATTTCTTCATGGTGTCTTTTTTTCTCTCAAAAGTTTTAGTGTTGGTAGTAACTTCAACGGCTTTTCCACTTCTACTTACTCGGGGTACATATTGTGATCTTGACCTCTGGGAAGGGTTTGATGTCATCATCATACATCTTTGTCCTTCACACCATCTCAAAGAGTTACCAATTTTGCCCGACATTTTTCCTTATAACAGGAATTATGGAGTCAGTCCTACCATGTGTGTTTGATTGCCCCCCAGCTTGATCATGCCCCCCAAGTGTTCAACTTGGGTTTAGTGTGGGGTGAGGATATGTGAAAAGTAAGTTTTGAGGGTTTTTTGTACAATGAAATGTTTTCATGCAAAATTTTTGAAACTTCCAAGTTATTCCAATCACAAAAATGATTTTGATATTGGTTCAAAATAAACTTGTTCTCAAAAAATTCAAGTGATTCCTATGGACAGGTTTCTTGAAGTGATGAAAGCTTTTTGGGCTTTTGGTTTTTAAAGATGAAGTGACATCTGGTTGGTCACAAAAGGTTTAAATTTCAATTTGAGGGTTATTGAGAACCAAATTGATTCAAAGCATTTATTTTATTTGCATGAATAATGATTTGACCCGCACATGAAATCACTACCTACCAATCTAGATTGCTTGCCTTTGATCAGAAAGGGCTTTATCAGGTATGTAATGTAGGCTTTGGCTATTTGTTACGAAGAAAAGGATATGTTGCAGGCTCAAAAGGTGTTTAAGGGATTTCACGACTAGGGATCACTTGTGCTTGTTTCCTGACCTTTTGTCTTTTGAATTTGTTTTTTTCAAAATAGTCTTCATGCCCCCCAGTGTCGGGCGTGGGCTGTTCTCTTTGTTTTCTTCGTTTTTTGTTTCGTTGAGGCACAAATCATATTCGTTGGTTTTTATGAGAAGCTCAAATATTTTAACCAATCACAGTATTTATCTTTCACTGTTTCATTTGGATGATAATGAAAGAAGAAACATTACATGATCAATTTCAGCACCCATCTTCACTGCTTTGTCTGGAAAACAACAAACTCTTTTATTTTGCCCCCTAGTGTGGGGTGTGATCCTAGTCAAGGTTATTTTCCAAAAAACATTACTAGGCTCAAAATGGGACTGCAAAGGATATATTTTAGCCTTGTGAAAGGTTTATCAAAGATGGCCTTTCTTCATCTCAAATGCACTGCAGTGAGGATCGAATAGGTCTTGCTTTCATGTGCGTATGCCAAATGATTTATTCAGTCAAATAAAACTCAGCTTTTTGAGTCACCTCATAGTGTTGTTTATCTTTGTTGTCTTTTTTTCTTTCAAGTTTTCTAGGTATATGTGTACCTATTTAAGGAATCACCTGAATTTTCAAAATGGCATTTGTTTTGGACAAATATCAACATGATTTTTGTTTTTGTACTCACTGTGGATGTCCAAAAAATATCCTTGAAAACATATGAGATTATGTATGGGTTTGGAAGAAAGGAACACAAAAGGGTTCTTCATGTTGTAATGTTATGAGCAAAGTTGCGCTCAAAATGTTATTTACATGTAATAACAACAAAGAAGAGTTGTGATGTGAACACAAAGAAAACACATGATCTTATTTCACAAGAGATGCTCATTAACAAAAGCATTAACAAAAGGCAATAACAAGGCAGGCTTCATTCCTCTGTTTTTGGCGAATTTGTTCATAGGCTACCTCCCTCTCAAAAGCTCTACGTAGAGGAACTCAAAGACAATGCGGAACAACACCACGGTCAAAAGTTGAGCTATCATGTTGGACCATTGATGCTTTCCAATTCCCCAAACTTTCCATCCTAATATGCTTCAAGCATGATTAGGTAAACGGGTTCGTATTCACATTGGGGGCATCTTCCAATTCTATCCACCAGCTTGATTAATTGCAGAAGCTTTCTCTTGAAGGCGTTGCAGGTATAGATGCTATGCCCAGTAATACCGGCATGGTATTCACAATTGAGTTTCTGGCTTGTACCAATTAGGATAAGGTGGCTGCAGAGGTGTCAGAGGTTCTGGAGCTATTTGCCCGATGCTCAAAAGCTTTTGATACATCTCATTCAGGGGTAACGGTAGTGGAGGTAGTTGTTCTTGAACCCTTTGGAAATTTCCAATTTGGCTTTTGGCTTGAAAGTTTTGGGGTTCAGTTTTTTTGATGTTGGCAATTTGGGATGGAGTATGGTAATTTCGGGATGTATTTGTTTTACCCTTGTAGCCATCTTCAACATGGTGAACCTCTTTTCTTTCAATGCCTCTTTTCTCGGTTGGAGCAACAATTCTACCACTCTTGACACCTTGCTCTATGCGTTCACACACTATCACAGCATCAGTGAATTGTTGGGCTGAACTACCCATCATATGTTCGTAATATGGTGCTTTGAGTGTATTGGCAAATAAAGAGACCATCTCTTTGTCCAGAAGTGGGGGATGTACTTGAGCAGCTAATTCTCGCCATCTTTGAGCATATTCCCTTATGCTTTCTTTATCCTTTTTCTCTATATTGGACAAACTGGTTCTGTCAGGCGCAATGTCCATGTTGTATTTGTATTGCTTGACGAAGGCATCCACAAGATTTTTCCAGTTGTGAATTTTTATGTTATCCAATCTCATGTACCAACTCAAAGTTGCCCCACTTAAACTGTCTTGGAAAAAATACATTAGTAGTTTTTCATCATGTACTACCTCAGCCATTTTATTGCAGTAGGACCTGAGATGAGTCATGGGGCATTGTGTTCCACTGTATTTGATGAATTCAGGAACACGAAATTTCTTTGGGATAACCACATTTGGGACCAAACACATCTCTGCTGCCCGTACCGGGTCATATAAGTCTATCCCTTCAATGGCTTTGAGTCTGGCTTCCAACGCCTCTATCTTAGCTTGATCAATGCTATCAGATGACTTAGCCTTGTGGGACTCATTAGCAGATGCCTTCACGACTGTTGGGGATGGTGCAGGTGTCGTTGACTGCACAAATGTTGGATTTTGCTGAGGTTCTTGACCATGTTCGCTCATTCTTTCCTCAGGCTGAACTGTAGTAGGAGCCGGATCAAAGGTGATCGGTTGATTAGAAGGACCTTCATCAGAGGTATTTCTTAGTGTTTGCTTGAGTAAGCTAGTGAGGTGAGCCACACTTATTTTCAGAGACTCCAACTCTTCGTGCAAATAGGCCTCACGTTGAGCACGCTCTTCATCTTCCATGTTTCTTGCTCGAAGTCGGGTGTTGTAGACTTTTTGGGGACCTATATTTCAATCTGGCATGTATGCATGTTAAATGTATGAACATGTAATTTATATGATGCACTTGCCCTTCAAGGGGTGACATGGTTTTTTTTATTATTATTATTTTTGTATGACATGTTCTGTAAAGAAAGATAGCGCATACAAACTAAAGATAGGGTCTATTCATGAATAGGTTTTCTACATGGTCTCAAAAGGGTCTCATATCTGCCCAGTGACGTCCTTCGTAAAGGCAGTATGGGGGCGTTGCAAAGAACAGTTAAGGCACGTATGCCCACCATTACCAAGCAGGCTCTCAGATATGAGTTGGGTGTTTCACGCATCTGAACCCGACCAATAGTCAAGGGCAGATCGTTAATTCCCCACTTAACTTAGAAGCTTGTGTGTGCTTGAAAAATACAAAGCATGTGATGCATGAGGCAGTTCTATACAATGCATGAACAAATATGTACAAAATTAAAGCGCGTGAGAAATAAATAAAGGAAATGCATATTTAAAAATAAACACGCAAACCACAACAAAAAACACAATAAATCAGACAAAAACAAAGCTTAGTCCACAAGATTCCCTAGTGGAGTCGCCATTCTGTCGCACGTGTGCGGCGGCGCGGCGATCGTCCACCCTCAAGGAATAATCGGAATATTTATTCCTGGAAAATAAGGAGAGACAAGGAATTCTTGTCTCTATATGTGAAAATATGGACTGGGAGTCGCCACCTAGTATTCTGGTTACTAGGAACCTTAACTGGTCTTTAGAGATCGGGTACGGAGACTGGTTGCGTAAAGGGAAGGTATTAGCACCCCAACTACGCCCTACCTAAGGTAAGCTGCATTGTTTTGTCTGATAAAATCTAAAGTCTTGTTGTGGTTTGTAATTGTTCGGAATACGCATTACATGTAATGTCATACCACAGGTTCGATTGTCCGGAAAAAAAAGAATTAATATCCAGAATATGCATTACATATAATGTCATACCTCGAATACTAAGAGACAAACAAAATAAATTTTTTTGTTGTTTTTGAAATTTTGGCCAATATTCTCTTGACTTTAATAAACTGGTTATTAAAGCCAAAATGCATGTTAAAACATTGTTTTTTTGGTGTATGAAAAATACAATATGATTTTTTAGCTTTGAGACACTTGGCCGTATGCACAAAAACATTTTTTCTCCTTTTTTAAAATTTTTTTGTATTTTTGGAAGTTTTTGATGAAAAACCGGGTAGTTTAATACCAGATTTGTATTTTTACGACATAAAAATACTACCCGATATGAATAAAAATAACATAAATCAACAGTGGGAACATCATAAATATTTTTTTAAAACAATAATATTTTTTTTCTATTTTTTTACAATGGGCCGGATCAGGCCCAATTGCATGGGTTGGGCCAAACCTGGCCCATTTACATGGGCTGGCTGACGTCCCAGCCCAGGCCCAAATGGCTGGTTACTGTGCACATAGTAACCGGGTTACTGTGTGCACAGTAACCAGTGAATTAATTAGCCAGTTACTGTGCCCATGCACAGTAACCGGGTAATTAATTCATGGCTTGCAGAACGTGCACAGTGCACGTTCTGCATGCAAGAAGATGAACAGTAAAACGAGATAAGGGGTTGAGGGCTGACCTGTGGTGGCTGTCGTTGATGGCGGAGCTGCTGGTGGCGACAGGAAGCGGCGCTGACAGTGGGGTGGCCGGCGGTGGCTCTGCGTTTTCCTTCTCTCTCTCCTCTGTTTTCTTCTCTGCTTCTTCCTTTCTCTTCTCTGCCTTCTCTCCTCTCTTCTCCCTCTTCTCCCTCTCTTTGCTCTCCCTTCTCTTCTCTTCCCCCTCTCTTGGTCTTCTCTTTTTTTTTTTTTTTTTTTTCTCTCGGCCACCCTCCTGTATTTATAGGAAAACAGGGGAGGCCGACGTGGTGGGGCGGCCACTGTTGGCCGCCCCTCCACTATCCTTTAAAAGTATGCAAGTGGCTGAATTGTGGGCGTCTTATTGCGCCAAAGCCGGGAAAGAAATTAGGCGAAAAGAGAAGAAAAAAAATGATTCTTCTCCCCTGTTCTCTGCGTGTCCAGGGGAAGAAGACGATGGTGCCGTTTCCAAACGGCACCGTTTTGCGTTTTTTTTTATAATATATTTTTTTTGAATTTTTTTATTTTTATTATTTTTTATGTGGGGACCCAAAAATGGGTTACAACAATACTCATATAACCATTCGTTAGTAGCCCAAATTCATTATAGCACAATCAACATCTTATAGTTCATTTAATATTCATCGCAACGCAATAATAAATCCACCTTAAACAGGTCATTTCAGAACATTAATATTTTCATCATCGTCTCAACATTCTTCAAGAACTCGATCAACATTTCATAGTCATTTCGATAATGATCAAGAATTCAATCAGACAATTCATTGTTGTTTCATCTTTCATCAAGGATTCAATAATATATCATCATAAGTAAATCATTTCAAAACATAAACATCATATGAGAAGGTGGTGGAAAACACCTACCCATTCCACCTACGGTTTGTCCTTGTCTTGACAATAGTTCGATTCCAACAGCATCACCTAAGACATCAGTGCCACAATTTGTTATATTTGCATCCTTAAATCACATTCATCACCATACTTATTTCAAGAATCCATATGTTCATATTCAAGTGTTTCACATATTATACCATCATATAATAAAATTGTTGCAAGCATTTGAGTCAGTTATGCTTGGGAGGCCTATTGTAGAAATCGATAGGGAAAACTGACATGCTACAGACTAGACAGTTCGACAACGAAAACTAGTTTGCCGCAGGCTACGTAATTCGACATCAAAAACTGGTTTGCTGTTGGCGCCACAATTTCAACAGCAAATGCTAATTCGCTGCAAATAACTCCATATCAGCAGTGAGTCACAAATTCTTTGCAGACAATATAATTTCGGCAGTAAATCACAATTTCGTTGTAGAACACATAATTCGTCAACTCAATTTCGACAACGAATTTCAAATTCGTTACAGACCATACAACTTCGACAGCGAACCCCAAATTTGCTATAAGAGACACAATTAGGCAGTGGCTATTAATTCTCTGCAGACCATACAACTTCGGCAGTGAATCCCAAATTCACTGTAGAACACACAATTTGATAAGGAATGTTAATTCACTGCAAACAACTCAATTTCAATAGCAAATTTGAAATTCGTTGCAGACCATATAACTTCGGTAGCGAACCCCAAATTTGTTACAGAACACATAATTCAGCATCGAATGTTAATTCGGTATAAACAACTCAATTTCGGCTGCGAATTTCAAATTCGACGTAGACTATACAACTTCGATAGCGAATCCCAAATTCACTGTAGAACGCACAATTCGGCAGCAAATGTTAATTCGTTACAAACAACTCAATTTCAACAGCGAATTGCAAATTCGCTGTAGACAATTCAACTTTGGCAGCGAATCCCAAATTCACTATAGAACACACAATTCGGCAGTGAATGTTAATTCGCTGCAAACAACTCGATTTCAACAAAAAATTGCTACAAACAATTCAACTTCAACATCGAATCTCAAATTCACCGCAGAACACACAATTCGGCTGCGAATTTGAAATTCACTGCAAAACATGCACTTTCGATAGCAAATCACAAATTCACTTTAGACAATGCAATTTCAATAACAAATGATGATTCACTGCGGACAACATGATTCGGCAACAAAACTGTTTTGCTGTAGGCAACACCATTCTATAACGAAACTAATTCGTTCTAACAACATAATTCAACAGTGAAAATTCCTTCATTGCATATAACACAAATCGGCAGCGAAACTAATTTGTTGTAGAGCACTTGATTGGGTAGTAAAACTAATTCGCTATAGACCACTTAATTCAACAGCGAAAGTAATTCGCTGCATATAACCTAACTCTACACGTAACATCATCTTAACATATTATTATACAATTTCATCAAACAACAAAAAAAATTTATGTCATTAACACCAATATAGTTCTAGTTTTGGTTTCAACAAGGTCTAATGTTCCAATGACTACACAATTATGTACATAACCCTTTCTAACACAAGTTCTTATATCATACATGCAAGAATCAATATAATAACACCATTATGGATTCTGTTTTAGTTCAAGTATGTCCTTAAGGGTTCAACAAGATCATGATTTCTACATTTCTTCATCTCATTCCCCTTAGATCTTCCATTTAATTATTTCCAAAACTATGAGTGCATGAACACTAAACCTTCTACTTTGGGGTTTTCATCCCCTCCCTGTTTTGAAATCGTGAGGCAGCAACCAGCCAAGGAAAAATACTTCTCTTACCTCATGTTTTTGACAACCTTAGAGCAAGTTTTGGTGACATGGTTCTTTCCTCAATCTTGGTTTTTCCTTCTCTTCCATCTCTGTTATACAATAGGTCTGTCACACTCCCTCTCCTCTCATGGTTTCAGTCATCAACATAACTCCCTAGCTTTCTTCTTCTTCAAACACTCAACGCAGGGGACATGCAGCTGGTGAAGAGGGTGGTTGTTATAGTCAAAGCTGCTTGCCGGTTATGTGGAAGGGGCTTGAACTCTTTCTCCTTCCATGGCTTCGACCACTTCTGTCTTTTCATTGATCTCCTTTCTTCTCCAACATTCAAAGCTGGTGCATGCAGCTGTTGTAGATAGATTTTTAAGGAGAGGAAGAAGGTAAGAACATGCAGCCTGTTTTGAAAAGAGTGTCCCTTTCTCTATCCTTATTGCATTTATACCCCTTTTAAATGCAAAAGGGTGTTTGGATGTTGGACTAAGATTGTCCGTATCCCCCTTTTGGGTTATCCTTGGGTTGGTTTCCATTCTCATTCTCCCATAGAATAGGCTGGTCCAACAATAATTTTGTTAGGTTTGACAGTGTTGCTGTTGATTTAGAAATCAGCAGCCATAGAGTGCGTCGTTGCTGATTCAGAAATCTGCAGCCAAAATCTTTGTTGCTGTCAATTTTGAAATCAACAGCCAAGTATTGTGTCGTTGTCGATTCAGAAATTAGCAGCAAAAATTGTCACCGTCGATTCAGAAATCAACAGCAAAACTATGTCGTTGCCGATTCAGAAATCAGAAGCCTCAAACTATGTCGTTGTCGATTCAGAAATCGGCAGCCAAAAACTTTGCTATTGCTGATCCAGAAATCGACAGCGCCGGTAGAGTTGCTTTAGCTTATCTTTTTTTTTTTTTTTTTGGTGCTTACATTGTCAAACCCAGCTAGTAGCCAAATTGCTTAGAATTATTTATAAATGAATAAATTTGAATATTTATCATATTAACCTTTTTTATCAAATAATAATTGATTTATTTAATTTTTAAAACACATAATATGGGAGAATGAGAATGGAAAGCTTGAAGAGAGGGCGTGGGCATTCTGTTGATTAGATAGAGGGCAGTGAGTGCTGCTTCAGCCCAATGGGTAGAATCTGCTCCTGGTAAGACTGAATATGGCTTCGATCAATCTTTCTTTCTACGGAATAGAAAAGAAAAGGAAACATGACATCATTATGAACATAAAGTCCCAAAGTATGGAATCCCAGAAAGAGACTGGCCCAACTTAAATGGGATATGATAGCTTCTTTATGGTCTAACATTCTTGCCAATGCATTATCCTCATTTTCAGCGTAGATAGAGTGGCGTCAACTCATTTAAGAAGATCAGTCTATGTCTAAGACAAAAGTCCATTCCAATTTTGCTTCTTGGCGACTTGTACAAGAATTCCCCCTTACTTACGAAGCAGAGATCTTTTCACTTTTTAATTAAATAAAAAAAAAAAAGGCCAGTCTGCGGTTTTTTTTTTGGAAACCGCCAGCCGCTTCCATTTTTTCTCTCTTCAAACGATCGATCCCAACCGGAGCTTTCAAGCACAACTACAACTACTCCGATCTCCGGAGAGAATAATAGGTCTACGCGATGCTTCGAGGGCAAGCGGTCGAATCCGGACGTTTTGAATGAAAGAAGCTTTGCTTCAATCTTATATGCGTGATCTTCGCTTCGTGCTGCTGATGTGTCTTTTGCTTGGGATGAGTGCGTGGTGGGCCTTGCTTCCGGTTATTGATTTCTCGTCTACTTAGGTCTTGTTTAATCGCCTGAAAGAAAGAGAGTGAGCGCCCCTCTCGGGTGAGGAGGAATCCGCCTGGAGCAAGCCAGGTATGGGATCTTTCCCCATAGCCGCCTTTTCTTTATTCTTTATCGTCTGGTCTTTCTTTCGTATGGGACGTGGGATCTTTCCTTCAAAAATCCATTTACCTTGCTAGCCTAAGTTAAGACCCTTCTAACCAAAAGGAAACTCAGGAAAGCAGCTACAAAAGGAAGGGATGAGGCACTGACTGAACTGATAGGATGAAAGCCAAGGCTGATAGGCTTTGACTCTTTGGTGAGGTAAAACTACTCAAGAAAGAAGGAAATTGGCCTTAGCGATTCTTCACTCCGCTAACCAAGAGTGAGCTTATTCAAGTGGATAAGAGAACGGCGGACAAGGCGACAACTTGTGCAGCGGCAAGAGCGGCCTCAAGCACCGTCTTCTCGTATTCCTGAAAAGCTGAAAAGAGCTAATCCCGGCTTCCTTTCCCGCCTAACCCGGAGGCCCTTACTCCAAGAGATGAAATGACATCGGACGCAGAGGCAAGGCTAAACAGCTTGCCGGTGAAGAGTAAGATGATGATTCTATACTATAGTAGCTAGGCTCCTAGAACCAGATTCTTTTCTTTTTGATCTTCTACCTATCTATGCTATTAAAGAGAAGACCAACGCAGCTTGAACAAGAAAACCTCCCCTACTTTTCTTACTCCAAATGTGGTAATGCCGACAAGACATGAAATCAACAGGAATCGGGAAGACTAAGAAGACTTTCTTTCGGATGTCACTTGCTATTGGCTGGGCAAGCTACTCCAACTTCAATTGTATTATTTTCTGGCTCGACTGTACCGACCGAACAGAGATCTAGCGAAAGGAATAAGAAGTAATATTCTATTCAATCATAAGATTCCCAATCACTTTCTGGAACTTAACTAGCTTTAGACCTTTTTTCCCCAACTCGATCGAAGAGAGAATCGACGATCAAGGGTTTACCTTAGGACGACGGGACTATTTCATATAAATATATTTTTACTTTATATTAATACTATATAAGTTTGTATTTTCATAGAATCGAATATGAGATAATGAATATTCCAACTATAACCAGAATTTTTTATACTTATTCATTATTATTATATATATATCCTTAGGTGAGGGACTATCAATGTCTTCTGAAGTCAAGAATGTTACTCCTGCTAGACTAAGAATACAAGTGATAGCTCTGTAAACCAAAATAGATCTTGTATCTATAGCGTCATAAGAGGAAACAAGCATTTAACTGATTTAACTGCTTTGATCATTTGACTTGCTTGAAAGAAAGGAAATAGCAGGAATGAAACTAGATGCAACTGGCGAAAGGCATAAACTCGACACTTCCACTCTGGTTGCAGAGAAATATAACAAGAGAGAGGGACGTCGACCTATCCAACTACTGTACACTAGGAATAGGAGGAATGTCACTAAAAACTGCTGCCCACCCTTATTAAATTAACTACTTATAAAAGGTCTGAAAACTAACTGGCCCAGATAGCCTACTATAAGCAAGCTATAATAAGAACCTGCTCTCTATGCAGATGTTGCATATGTTGTATAGTTAGAATATGGGGACAATGGCTGGGCTGTAAGATAACTGTTAAGATAGCTCTAGAAAGTCAAGATTGAAAATGCTAGCCCCTCCCCCCCTACGCGCGTAGCTACAGATAGCCTTCTTGACGTATCCACAGATAGTTTATACTTATTCGCATGCCCGGGAGAAGGAACTTGCACTGGAAAAGAAAGAAAGAATAGAGCTAGATAGACTGGATGTAAGTACAAGTGAAACCCCAGCAAACTCCCATTTTCTCCTGGGGAGTCTTACCTTTTTTCTCCAATCATTGAAACCCTTAGGAATGCAGTAACTTCCACTCGCTCGAAAGCATTAGAAATGGAAGGCGAAGGTTAAAAGACTGTCACTGTATTCCTAGAAGTAGGCACTGCAACTCAAATGACTGTATGGGCTTACCCTGGGCCTGCAACAACCGGTATTCCAACAGGAACTGCCCTTACCTTAGGACAGCAACTGTAGCTGTAGCAGCGGGAGAGGGCCCGGAACTTAGCTTAGAATGTTCAATCAAAGGGTGAGCCGGGGATTACTATTATCTTCCTAATCCTTCTTTCGCACGTTAGACCCTTTTTGCTCCTATGGATAGAGCTAATGGGAATGCCATTACTTCCACGAAAGCTTGACTGCCCGGCCTAGCTATTGGCTGCCTAAGCATCGAGTTCAAATCCTTATCCTCTTAAGATTACCCCTACATTCCAAGATCAGAGGATGATAAAGACTTAGCTGCCTTAGCGGAAGCATCAGATTCGGATGGTTCAGCCAAAGTTAGTATCCCCGATCCCGACCTAGTCTTAGCACCCACGTGAGGGGATCTTTCCTGCGGAGGGCATGAGGGAGTGAGACTGAGAACCTCATGCTGGCCGTCTTATCCGCCCTAGATTAGATGATTGGTAAATGAAAAACAGGAACTTGGGTACACTTCTTTTTAAGCATGCGTAGGAAAAGTTTTGAGCTCCGCCTTCCTACCCGCCATTTCATGGTTGTTTCAGAGGGGATGATGAAAGAGATAAAGAAGGATCTTGATTCCCAAGCGCTTAGTTGGCCTCATGGATGATCGGAATGAGGGGGTTCTACTTCTTGTTGGCAAGCCACTCGACCTTAGTATCGCATAGTAGTTCCAGTCTCCAATAAGCATGGGTCTCCTCACTTATCCCTCTCCCAACCGGATCTCCTTTATTATGGGTTCAAAGCCTATATGCTCGCTCTTGCCTATGCTCTCGATGACCTGTCCATACGCTCGCTTCTGCCTATGCACTCGAAATAAAAAAAGTCCATACGCTCGCTTTCAATCTCGTGTTCGTATCGTCCAGTGCTCGAGTGATCGGATGCCCTCGTTCTGGGCTCGCTTTACTCCGGGCTCGTACACTTTTCACGATCCAAGGATCAAGTACTACGCTCGTACCCTTCTCGAGGGAAGAAGCCCTCCTACCCTTTACTCGAGCGATTAAGGAGCTCCTACTTCATGCTCAATTCTGTCAAGCGCCGGCCTTTATGCTCGACTAAGAAGCTCATTCAGGCGCTCGTCCTACTTGATCGATTAAGTACTGCCGCTCGTATCCGTGACGCTCGAGAAGCCGCTCGTACCCTCGGCCATACGCTCGTACTTTTTTTACTGATCGAGTCACGCTTCGGCCTTGACTTCCTCCCTTTTGCCAGTTTCACTAACGGAGATTGACAAATCACACTTTGACTACGGGGAAAGATACACCTTCAACAGAGAAAAGACTACTCATATCCAGGAAAAGTCGAGATAAGCCTAACGGAACCAGAGTCGATGAACCTCGAACTACTACTACTAACAAAGAAAGAGAGACTAATTACCTTACAACTCTGCCTATTCCGAAATCCATTACCTGCCTAAGATGCCAAGTCGGGGAGAATCTTAAAGGCACATAGTCGACTTACCTTCGAACGAATAGGACCAAAAAAGAATACGTCCCTCATCGAGTGATCGGACATTGATCGATTCAGGACTGAGCCCCTCAGGCCTTACCGATTAGGCAGGATAACGACCTTTCTGGCTATCTTCGTCCTGGGGGGGGCTTAGGATTCAGTACTTATCGCTTAGGAAAAAGACCCTTCTGGCTTAGCTGCTCATCCTGTAGGCACTTAGCTCGAGACTTCGGGTCTCGTACAGTGGCTTACAAAGCAGCTTACTAGCGCTTTCAAGTGGCTTAGGCTTGCTAAAGGATGGCCATAAGCTGGCTTTTTTGGAGCTTAGCCTAGGATAGTACCAGAAAAGGTCCGCCCCCTCCCCAAACCTCTCCCCGATCGGTCCTTCGTTACGCTCTCATTTCCTAACTTTGACTCCCGTGTGTGGTTACCTCGCTCGAGACCTGCTCGATTGATTAAGTCGGACTTGCTCTATTCAAGGGATGAGTTCGTCCAGTGCTCGCTGTACTCGAGTCCATCGCTCGTCCTTGCCAACATCGAGCAAGTACGCCTGAATCGAGAAGTCAAGCACGAGCTGAAGCCCCTATCACGTAAGGCTCCCTCGAGCTTGTACGAAGGAAGGACTTCTTTAGAACTCATTCGAGCCCCTGACATCCGGTTACGGTACTTACCGGCTAGACAGAGACAGAGAGAGATTGAATTATTAACAGCCAAGACAGATCATAGGCCAGAAAGGTCAGTCTTTTATCTTTGCGTTGCTAGGCGTCTTAGTGTAGACTTACTTAGGACTCGTATGGTGAGCTCGCTACCGTAGACTACGCGTTCAATTGCGGTTGGCTCGTTACGTGGACTTTAAGACTAAACACTCGCAGGCTTTCTGTCTAGATTCGGATACCGCTCGCGGGCTGTTCGCTCGCACTGAATCTGCCATCAAGCTTGCGAAAGGATATTTTAAAATCAGAGCTCGACAATTCATCTTTACCCCCCCTTCACTCGTTATTGATTTGCTCTATAAACGCGTGAGCTCACTTGCTTTGAGAACCCATCCGCGGGCCTTGCTTTCTTTCTCTTTTCCTCCGAAGGTCTTTTCCTGTTGTTTGAGAGAAAGCGTAGTGCGCGTCCGCTCTAAGCATCTGCATCCGCGCGCTCTCATTCGCGTATTCTAAATACAAGTAAAGACTAGAGCGGAGCGCATAAGGCACTCAAGCGTGCTTCAAGTGAGAAAAATTTGATAAACTTATTCGCTTACGCGCACTGCTGCTTCCACCTTTCGTACATTTATACTGGTCCAGACATTCGAATAGCGAACGAAAGACCAAGAGTTTATAATTGCTCTTAATTAAAAATTAGGGACATAATTGAATTATATGCCACATGATTATATAAATTAATAATAAAATAAATAAATTAGTTTTTGATTCATGGAAAGAGTTGAAACATGAACTACTATCATGCTCTAAACAACAACCAAAAAAAAAAAATTTGATACTATTAATTTTGTTTAAAATAGTAAAAACAACTTAAGACAGTAGCAAAAAGTAACATATAAGAAAATTAATAAAGATTTTAATTTATTCTGATAAGTTTTGAAGTAAAAATAATTATTTTTTAAATTTTAATGTTTATATTTTTAAATAATTTCTGAATTTGGATTTTTATTTAAGATACTTCAAGGATATTTTAAAAAGTTTTTTTTTTTTATAAAATATATAAAAAAAAACATTCAAAATATTAATTAAGATTTTTATTTAGAATACTTCAAGTTTTATAAAAATATATAAAAAAACTTATACAAAAAATTAATTAAGATTTCTATTTAGGATACTTCAAGGATAGTTTAAATGTTTTTTTATATATAAAAATAAAAATATTAAATATGATTTCTGTTATGATATTTTAAGGAAGATTTTAAATGTTTTTTTATAAATACAAAAATTATATAAAAAAATTAATCATGGCTACCAGACCCAAGGTGCTTAAAACATTCTTTATAATCTTAATATTTTTTTTTTACATTTTAAAAAATGATATTGACCCGCTGCAAAGCGCATATTAATATACTAGTATGATATGGAATTAGGTTATTCAGTGTTTGTATTAGTTAATCAAATGTTCATGTTAATATATATATATATATATATATATATATATATATATATTAAAAGAGTGTTTGAGAGTATTGTTGTGGTTGTTTTTCAAAGTATTTTTTGCTCATAAATAGTTTCAAGATAATGCTCGTTTTTTTTTAAATTATTTTTTAATATCAGCTTATCAAAACGATCCTAAAATATATAAAAAATAATTTTAAGAAAAAATAAATTTTGAATTTTAACAAACCTTTGTTTGGACCGCACTCCCAAATGAGAACTTAGTCCAAGAAGTACAAAATCGATTCTAGATGTGCAATGCAAAACAATCCCTATTGAAGAATTTAGAGACCTTTTAAATTCAAAAAATAAAAGTGTTTTTTCTTGTTTTTTATATGATTATCACTCTAAGAATTGAGATATATATGTTTGGAAAATAAAAGAAAAATAAACTTTTTATTTTAGTGATTCAAGGGATATTTATACTCCATGAACCTTATTATTTTAGTGAAGTGGAGGAATCAGAGAATCATTGAGCATTAATGAGATGAAAATATGGTAAATCCTTGAAAAACCTTTCATACATCTATGGATGTAGAGAAATGATTATTTTTTACATGAATAAATCATGTTAATAATTTTAAGATATAATCTTATGATTTTAGCATGGATCTTCAAGATTAATTAAGTGTGATGCATAGTCAAACCTAGAGGAGATAAGTTTGGCAACTTGCTTGATTTACAATGTCTTGAACTAAGTCTATTATTGAATTCAAGTATATTGAGTCTAATAACTTACTAAACTTATTATACTTTAAGCCTTAAACCCAAATATAATGATTAATGGTACTTTTTAAGCTATTTTCAAAACATAAAAAATATTTGAGTATAAAATACTGAATTATAAAAAAAAATGTTTTTTATTTATCAAACAACATCTTTCTTCTGATGAAGAGATACGTTATATACAAGCAAATAAGGAAGACAACAACACAAACCAAGCACCATATTCCTTAATTTGAAAGTTTAGGTTCCACGCAAAAAGATAAACTCAGATTTTCTGAAACAAAACTATCAGATAGAAATGCTCAATATAAAAGCTAAACAGCTGCTTTCAAATTTATGATATCTTTATCTTGTTGCCCATAATCATTTCCCACTTCCTGTGACCCGAGATAAATGAATAAAACAAAGAAGAAGAAAAAAGGCAAGAGGGAACAAACAAGGAAATATGAAACACAACAAAAGCCAAAACATCACCATGAACGTCCAATGCTTCTGATTATACCATTGGGATGGAGTTATTGTCCTTGTGAAGAAAGAAATAATTAACTGATTATCCCATGCCTGCACCCTTTGCTTGAGGTTTATAAATTGCTGGGTTGTTTGTCCTCTATACAAACGAGCAGGTCTATGGTCTCGTGAAGACAGAATTAACTGGTGAAAGCTACAAACTGAAAGAATCAAACCAATAAAAACAAGGATTTTACTCAATTTGAAGTGGGTGCACCTCCTCTTAAAAAGAGCTTCGCTGTCAAAACAATGCTGTTGGAGCTTTTGATGTCTGGTTAATGATGTATAAATATCAATAATCATCTCGCAGCACGTTCTTCGCCAATGAATTGCACCATCTTGTCAATCCAGTCCCAAGGCTGTTACAGTTTCTTCTTAGGTGAGCTGCAAGTCATCTGCAGGAACTTCGCAGCTGTTTCATCACTCGGATAACTCGCAGTGGCGAGATATATGTGCACATGCAAGTCTTGGCTTCACCCTGTCAAGAGCTGTCGATTAATAAACACTCTTTAACAGTACAGTCTAGTCTCAGCCAAATAATTCTGTATCTGCATGCTGATAATTGTTCCAAAAATGACCAAGTAGAAAGAAAACGAATGGGCAGGGCACTTCGATTACAAAACCAAAATAGGCAAACCTAGAAACACCACAGCAAACAAATGAAAAGTAATTGCGGACCAACTAAGAGCACACACCATGAGAGGGATGGAATTATTTCAAATCCTGGAGAAACTTTAAACATAGTAGTACATCGGCAGAAGCTACATCAGGGTGGCATCAACTAAAAGAAGCTTAAAAAAAAACATTACATCATTGAAAAACGGTGGGAAAACAAAGGGAAACAAGCCATGTGTTCACACAGCATGTCACCTTAAATAGAACTACAAAGCAAGACACCTATCGCCCCCTCTCAAATCCAATACGAGTTCTACCAGAGCCTCCATCATGGCCATCTCGTGTTGAAGATCCTCCACTAGCTCTCATTGTGCCACCAGAACCAACTTTGTCCATGGCTTTCTTACCCTTCTTCACTTCAGTCAAAACTGATCCAGACCAAATGGATCAGCTTCTTCTTCTTCATCCTTCTCAAACTCAACTGGCCTGTCCCGTGGGCCTGTCCTCTGTGAAGTACCAGCAAATTCCTTGTCAGGTTTGAATCGTTCCGTCTTCATTATCTTATCTATTTGCTCATCTGCACCTCCATACATATCAGCATCCGCATTCTTCTTTGGCTGATATAGAGTTGAAAGTGTGGGCTGAGCTGTGTGAAAAGGCCTTTGTCGTACACGTTGTATTGATCATCAGCAGCAAAACCAGAATCCATTCCTTTCTCTTGGTTGAACAACCTTTGATCATATGCAACTTCTCCCCCTTTTCCAGCTCCAGTAGAGGCCATACCAAGAGCAACCTTCTCACTGATGTCACGATCTCTATCTCTTGTGATCTTGCTCTTCTTACCCATTGCAGCATCTTTTGCTTCCAGTCTTCTTTCTCTCTCCCTTTCTCGACGGCGCTCCTCACGAATTTTCTCACGCCGCAGCCTCTCTTCCCTCTCTTCCCTTGTCTCCTTTGGGGCATCCCTCTCCCTTTCCTTCACGTGTTCATATTCCCTCTCATGTCAACATCATCCATTGCACCCCTCTCTAATGGAACTGGAGCAGAAGGAGGGGGTGCTGCACCGGTTCTCTCAGAACGTGCTTTCTGAGCTAATGCCCGTAACTCCTGCTCTTTCCTTTCCTTCTCCTTCATCATCATCTCCTTTTGAACCTTGGATCTCATAGCAACAGCTTCTCTAGCCTTCTGCTCGGCAACATAAAGGGCCTCTGACAGCTTAGCAAAATTATCATTAATCTGAACATCCTGCAGGCCTCTTCCATCAGCAGCCAGACGCTTATCAAGAGGAATTGTGTAACCCTTAGGATTCTTCCAATTCGAGATACAAGGCGGGATTTTCCAATCCTGCTGATCTTTCACAGTCACAGGTCGAGGCGGCGAGTGCATAACCGGCACAGGTGGTGATCCCGAAGCCTTAGGAACCCTCTTATGCTTGAACTTAGGTGGCTCAAGTGGGTCCACAGGCATTTCCACCATTCTAATAATCCTCTCTTTGGCACCAGAGTTAAACGCTGCTGACTGCTGAGAAGGCTTATACTTAATATACTTTGAATCCGAAGATTGTTTGGGCACATTCTTTGGCTGAGCTGCGCTCAACCTGACATTCACAATTTTTTCAAGCGCAGCTTTTGTTTCCAGTGTGGTCTCCTCAATCTCTTTCTGCAATTCCTCACCCTCACCCTCATCCTCATCCTCATCTCCCTCTTCCTCACTCTTCAACAGCTTTGGAATCAAATCCTTATGTTGCGAATACACAATCTTCTTGGCATTCTCATTCTGTTTCACAATTGCATCATAAGCAACATTCCCATGAGCATCAACAGTCAACGCCAAAATCTTCGAACCAGGTTTTGCAGATTTACTCCTACCCATATCAAGCGGGTATTGAGCAACATGAATCTCAGGAAATGCACCCCCATCACCAAAATCTTCAACTTTCCTGGGAACAAAACCCTTACGCTGCAAGTAAGGAGGTACGGGGTTATGCTTAATTGCAGCAGAAGCAGATTGTTCAGCCTCAGATGAACTAAACCTCTGCTTGAACCACGGATCATTGGAATGATCATAGTAAGTTGTGGTAGTGGATTTAACCGGAGGCAGTAATTCCTTTAAAGCCGCCATGATAATTGCAGCCTCCTAGAGGAAGATAAAACCCTAACCCTAACCCTAAATCGTCCATTAAAAAAAGTGAAAGAAATCAATCAGTTCACCTACGTAATCAAATCTTAATTAAGAACTAATTAATATAACAAAAAAATAAGAATAAACTTCATCGAATAAAAATAGATTCTTAATAGCCTAAACAGGGGAAAAAAGGAAGAAAAATCAACCTACTTACTCGAATATGTCTCTGCTGAAGCTTTTTCAGAAGAAATATTTCAAAAAATAGAGATATGATTTAGGGATTCGACAACAAATATGAGAGAGAGAGAGAGAGAGAGACGCGGCTGGTGATAAAAAACACGATCAGATAATTTGAAAGCTGAGAGAGGAGCAAGAGGAAATATGATGGGTCGTTTTTATTGGGCTTGTTTTACTCGGGTCGGTGCTCCAGAATCCGTCAGGACTCGGACTCGAGACCTGGCTAGTCAATAAGAGCCACGTTGATGACTACGTCGGATGACCAATACGATCTTACCACTTATATACGTCAGGGACAAATATGTCAATTAAATAGTCAAATTAGACCTATATTTGTAATTTGATAGTTTGGTGGAGGCACCGTTTGGCAGCTCGCGCAAATCAGCTGCTCTTTCACAGGAGTCATTGCTCACTCCCTCCTCTTCTACTCAAATCAAACGCAAACTCAAAGGCGTCTTCTCTTTCTACTAGACGACCTAAAAAGACAAAAAACCCTCCGTTACAAAGGCATACAAATATTATTAATGGCGGTCGCGGAGAGCTCGAGAGAGACGACAGCAGGAACGCTGCGAAATGCGTTTGGCAATGTGCTCTCTTTCTTCATTCTCCTCTTGATTGGAGTTCTGGCGTTCTCGATTCGCAAATCAGCTGCTCTTTCACAGGAGTCGTTGCTCACTCCCTCCTCTTCTACTCAAATCAAACGCAAACTCAAAGGCGTCTTCTCTTTCTACTAGACGACCTAAAAAGACAAAAAACCCTCCGTTACAAAGGCACACAAATATTATTAATGGTGGTCGCGGAGAGCTCGAGAGAGACGACAGCAGGAACGCTGCGAAATGCGTTTGGCAATGTGCTCTCTTTCTTCATTCTCCTCTTGATTGGAGTTCTGGCGTTCTCGATTCGCCTTTTCTCTGTCAGTTCACTCCTCTAACCTCTGCTTCTAGATCCGATCTTTATAATTGCCATTTCTGGTATAATTTTGTGTTTACCCGTTTGGTTTCTGAGGAAGTAGAGGAAAATTCAATTAAACTGGTTTATTGATCGACTTTTTAAATTTGAATTCGCTGTCTTTTTCCATTTGGAAAGCAAAGGAAAAGATATGAGATTTTTCTTTGCCTTAAAAAAAGAAAAAAATATTTCTTTTTCTTCTGAAACTAAAGCGAGAAGGTTGGCATGGCCTGGCCTGTCCAGGTAATTTTTCTGATTGTATGATTTGAGCCTTTTTTTTTTTTGTTAAAAAAAAAGCTTTGGTATTATTGGAAGTAGAGTTGATTTGTGTGTTTTGTTAGCTGTTGCAGTTTTTTAAACTTGTGGATTGATTTTCAGGTAATAAAGTATGAGAGTGCTATTCACGAGTTCGATCCGTATTTCAATTACAGAGTCACCCAGGTTCGATTTTCCTCACGATAGTTCTTGAAATCCTTTCTTTTATTTTTTTATACAAATTTGTACAGAGTATGAGAAATTTAAGTGTTGTGTGTTTTAGTTTTTGACAAAGAATGGGGTTTATGACTTTCGGAGTTGGTTTGATGATTGAACCTGGTAAGCGCAGATAATTCTCACGCTGGAAAGTTGTTGGTTAGCTGTTCTTTTTGCTAGGTTTTTTGTATGGGAACTTAAATTGCCTGTTTTTGTATATTTCACTTAAGGTATCCTCTTGGTCGTGTGATTGATGGAACTGTTTACCCTGGGGTGACCTTGACAGCAGGCACACTTTGGTGGTGAGTACCTTGTAGGTAATCATAAGAAATACATTCATTAGTTTCTGGCGTAAATTTGCAATGCTACTTTTCTGTGCTTGTTGCTGTTTGCAGTTTCCGTGAATTATTAACATTTGCAATGGCATGTATTACTGAGTCCTATATTGTCTAATTTTTTGAGTCATTACTCTCCGGTGTCATGTTATTGAATTCCTTGAACTTTCCATTGTCTATCGAGTCTGTTTGTGTATTCACTGCACCAATTTTCTCTGCATTTGCTTCATGGGCGACTTACTTTTGACCAAGGTTTGTATAGTGACTCAATTCTTGTCTCTACTGATGTAGATTGTAGCTGGTTTTGCTGATGACATTCAATTGTTTATCTTAATAGGAAGTTAAGGGTACTGGTGCAGGACTGACAGCAGCTATTCTTTTGGCCATGGTAAATTATATAACAGGTATTCATAACTTTATGGTTCCTTGTATTGTATCTATATTTTTTGAACAGCAGCAATGAGGCATTACTTTTTGATATGAGTTTGTCGCAATATTATAAAAAACTATTTCACCTAGTTTCTAATAATTTGTATGTCCTCTTCCAATTGGTATGCCTGGTTCACAATTCCCTTTGTCTTTTTTGTTTTGTCTTTTGTATTCTGATCAGTTGATGAATGGAGATCATTGTAAATAAAAATGTTATTGTTGTTTTTTTTAGAGGATACAACGTTTGACAAATTTGAAAGAAAAATGTTCAACTTTTAACGCATGCTTTAAAGTCTGTATAGTTGGGTTGGCCCTCTATATAAGATATTATTGTTGTAAGGCTTCTGTACTAAGTTGTAGTCCTTCAGAATGTATAAACATGTTGAACCCAAAATCCTAACTGCTAGATTATTTGCTCTCGTACACAGGTCCCGTCATATATATCTCGATCTGTGGCTGGTAGCTATGACAATGAAGCTGTAGCTATATTTGCTCTCATCTTCACTTTCTATCTTTATATAAAGGTTAGGATTCTGATGTCAATTAGAGAAAACAAAATTCCACACATTCTTCTCAAAACTGTTAATTCAAGGACAAATCAGATCTAATGTACCATTTTATATTTTTACTTCGTAAACTTGTATCCCATAGATTGGTTGTTGGTTCTGTGGTGTTTTATATTTCACATTGTATTCGTTGCTGATATAGATTTTATATCATGTGCAGACATTGAATACAGGATCCCTCCTTTACGCCACTTTAAACACCTTGGCATGCTTTTACATGGTACGCTTTGGGATAATATTTCCTGGCATCTTATTATTCCTTATGATATTTATGTTTATTGTTATGTTGCTTTGTCTTTCTGGTTTGTTCACGGGTAGGGTACATGCTTATTATTAATCTTATTCCAATGCATGTGCTTTTGTGCATTGTGACTGGTCACTACTCTTCTTGACTGTATATTGCATATGCTCCGCTTGTAAGTGCCTATAATGCTCAATAAGATTGTGTATCATAGTGAAAGGAAAATAGACAATCAATAGTTTATCACAATAATTGAAGATTGCATGCTAACATTGCTTGTCTTTGGACAAGAAGAAAACTGTTTACATACACGTTTTTTCTTCAATCATTAATGAAGTGAGAATACATAATCTGGAGTTAAGACTTATGACTACATATTAGGATACTTAGTAGGTCTGGGTGAGTGTAGATTATGGCTGTCAGCCTCACCTTTCATCGATATGTTTTTATACTACTGATAACTAATTCTGAACCTTTTCATGTGCATGGATAAAATGATAACCTCTTCACTTTACATTTATCACTGTAATACAGTGGCATTTTGTATCGCTTTCCTTTTCCTTGGGGCTCGGGTGTGCTTGTTTGGCATAGGTTTTATTACCCTTCTCTTGTTTTACTCATAGGGCACCATGGATGTGAAATCATCTAATCTCTGTTGAACCACAATTAACACATGCAACTTTTTTTTTTCACCTTGACGTATTAACTACATGCCAGGGGCTTGGGAACAATATTTAAAGAACACACTTTTGTTCTTTATGTCTGCTACCTTGTCAATGGGCGAGTAATTTTTTTTGTTATCTTACTTTGATGTCTTAGGTACAAGTCATGGGCTTGGGGACAATTTTTAAAGAACATACCTTTACTTTTGATATCTGTTACCTGTCAATGGATGACTAGTTTGATTGATACATTTTTATAAAACTTTTCCTTGGTTAGACATTGCAGACTTGCAGTAGTCATCTCTACACAAAAGAAATTTCTTGGTTTTTGTTGATATGTACTTTTCAATGCAGGTGGTCTTGGGAACACTATTAGTAGCATTGGTGCCTGTTGTTGGTTTTGATGCTGTAATGATGTCAGAACATTTTGCTTCATTTTTGGTGAGTTATTATAACACATAATTCATCAAGACACAATGTTTTTATAAATTTCTTGAATCTGATTATTTGTTCATCTTGAAGTGAGAAAAAATTGAAATTGTTCTTGCCTTAGATATGTGATCTTTGAAAAATGTAAAAATTTAATTCGCAACAATCTTTCTGGATGGCTGTCCCATGCTGTCTCGTTCAAGTTAGAGACCAGGTGGCTTCTATAAGTTGTCAGTGTGAGACTACTATTTAATAATACAAGATTTTTTATTAGCCATTCAAGCTGTTGGTATGGAGAGGTCTAGCATGCTTTTAAGGTTTTGACGGTAAGAACAGGAATAAATAAATGTATTAATCATGAGTAACTTTTATACATAACCAACAGGGCCCTTATTGTTGCTTACTTTGGTTTTCCAGATAGGCCCTTATACATGAGCAATAGGGCAGTTCTGTATCTGCAATTCTTTCGTTATTCACTTTCTTGGTACTAATTTTACTTCTGCAGGTTTTCATTATCATCCATGTGGTGGCTCTTGTATATCATGTCAAAGGGATTCTCTCTCCAAGAATGTTTGAAGTAGATGTTATGTGTTGTATCTGTGGGCCTGTGAGCATCCCTGATAATCTGTTTTCCATAATACTTGAATGCAGTAAAGAATGGATGTTTTGGTATGTGTTAAATGAATATTTCCTAATATTTATTTTATGTGTTGTGATAGAACATGAAACTGATACACATGCTTCAATATTATGTAACAGGGTTGTTTGTTGTGTTATGGTAGCTGTTCTAGTGGCACTGGTAGCTTCCAGCCCAACAAAGGGATGGAGTGGATGAAGTTTGAGCTTGCTTCATCCGTAAGTACCTAGTTCATAATTCACGTAAGCCTTTACTACAGTGACTCTGGATTGATGCAGTCCAAGGGAATCCAAAGATTGTATTCAAGGATATAACTTGGGTTGGTGCAATCTGATCTGAACCCACCTAATCTTTTAGGTTGGAGTTGCTTGGTCCTTCATCGGGCTTCATCTGCACTGCTTCAAATGAACAGACCTACATATCTCTCCCAGTCTCCCTTTTCCTTTGAAACATGTCACACATCAGCAATCCCTATGACATACTATCTCGGTTATATTAATTAATTAGTCCCTTTTCCTTTGAAACATGTCACACATCAGCAATCCCTATGACATACTATCTCGGTTATATTAATTAATTAGTCCATGTTCAAGCTCATACTTGTAGACATTTATTAGCCTTTTTGTTTTAGTGCTCTTACTTGAAGACATTTATAAGCCTATTTGTTTTAGTGACTGGTATTCCCAATCAATTTCTGACATTCATTATGCCCCATTTTTATTTTCATTGTATTATGACAGAACTTATGCGAGCAAGTATATACCAATCATTGCTAGTGTCAGTGAACATCAACCCCCAACGTGGCCATCTTACTTCATGGACATTAATGTTTTGGCTTTCTTGGTTCCAGCTGGGATTATCGCAAGTTACATGTTTAAAATGCAACTGAGCCTTTCTTCTCAATTTATTACTTCACACCTATGACGTGTCTCATCATGGTTTCTTTTTTGGCAGTCATGCTTTTTGCCTTTATCCGATGCGAGCTCCTTTGTTGTGCTTTATATCGTATCATCTGTATATTTTTCTGGTGTCATGGTGAGAAGAATCTTTGGACTTTTAATTTATTGGGATTACTTTTTGGCTCTGCTCATTAATTTATGTGGTCATTGTGTTTTCCTTGTGCCATAGGTGCGTCTTATGCTCGTACTTGCTCCAGTAGCATGTATCATGTCTGGGATCGCTCTTTCTGAAGCTTTTAATGTCTTAACTCGATCAATCAAGTTTCAGCTACCTGGATCATCAGAAACTTCCCAAGTTGATGTAAGCATGCTTGCTTTCCTCTGTACTGCTGGGTTTATGCTTGCTCAATTATTTGCAAAGTCAACTTCATGACTAAGGTTCCATTGATGCTTTTGACAATTAAGTCAGGGGATACCCGTACTAGTACTGATGGAGAACAAAATGACATAGCCAACACTGAGAAAGTGGATAAGATAGTAAAAGGACGACTATTGAAAAAGAACAAGAAGAATGAAAACGAGCCTGTGGAGAGGGCATCTGTTAAGTCCCGAATTGAAAGGAGAATTCTTGTTTTACATTTCGAGGCATCTGTCATTGTTATTATCTTGCTTGTGTTGCTTGGCGCTTTCTATGTGGTATATAGAATCCCCTTACTTTTTCCCTATATTGTGAAATTCACATGCATGCTCACATTTTGGGATTTTTTATGTCACTTCTCCATTTATGGTTGTGCATGGTAGTTTTCCTGTCCTCACCAGAACAATTGCTGTAGCTGAATAGTTGCTTTATTTGGGTTGGAATAGTCATTAAGGGTCTAGACAAAAGATTTCCTCATATACACCCATAGAGAGAGACAAAGGTCTGATGCAGCATGATAGTTGTCTGCAGTAGCCTTTGCAGTCATTTTGTAAATGTTGGTACCAAAGAAAAGAAATAAAAAGAATCACATTTAGCATGTTACATAGGTTTGGGATTTTGTTAGTTAATTTAGAGCTTAGTAATTTAAATGCTGCATCAAGAAAGTTTTGTTGGTTTTAGTGAGATAAAGTTGGACCTTTCATGGAAGTTGTGAATGGTATGTTGCTTATAATTGATGAGCATATGAAGTAATACATGATATTTATTCTAAGAAATGAATTAAAGCTATAAACTTAATGTACTAACCAAGTTTTGAACTTAGTTGATCCACCTGAAAGGATAAAACTCAATGGATCTAAGTTGATCTTTAGGAGAAAGAACAACATGAAAAGCAATATACAAATATATAATGCAAGATTTGAGTTGAAATATTCAATTTTGATGGTCTAATCAATAAATTTGATTCTATAAAAAAATATGGATAAACCCCGTGCTTACAAAAGGTTAATAAGAGTAGTGTTATTTTTCTAATATTATATGTAGATATATTATTGTTAAGAAACAATATATCTTTACTTTACTCAGTAAAGTTTTAGTTGTCCAAGAGGTTTCTCTTTAAAGAAATTGAGAGAAACAACCTATATATTGGATATAGAAATCTATAGAGATCTGGAAGGTTACGTAGATTGTCTCAATTAATGCATATAGACTAGATGTTAAAATAGCTTAGCATGAAAGAATCTAAGATTAAATTCTTATCTATTTTGCATGGAACACCTTCTTTCAAAGACATGTATTTTAAGACACAAATTGAGAGATATATGATGGAAATGGTATCCTATACTTGGTTATAGGATCCATCAATGAAGAAGATAAACTAGAAATTCAAAATTGTTTGAATAAAGATTTAATTTAAAGAAATGTTGGAAAAAATAGTAAACACCAATCAATATATGTTTTACTCTAAATGATAGATGTTTGAGTTTAAAGAGTTCGAAACAAGAGAACACAACTAATTCTATAACTAAATAAAAGTATACCTCTATGTTTGAGGAAATAAAGAGGTTGTTTGGATCAAGAAGTTCCTCAGTGAACTAGATTGGTTCCTATTATTGTTGATCCAGTTGCCCTTAATTGTGATAACAATAAAGCTATTGTATAAGTAAATGAACCAATTTCTTATCAATAATCCAAATAAGTACTTAAGAAAGAAATTGTATTTGATTTGAAAAATTAATGAAATGAAAGATGTAAAAATAAAGCACCCACCGAAGACAATCTAGAAGATCCTCTTACCAAGTCACTATCCATGTAGAAGCATTAATGCTACATTGAGTAATATGATTTAGTGCTAGTGGGAGTTGTTTTTAGTTTAATATGCTACGTAGTTAATCAGTTGGTTATACATGATATTAGTATATTAATGTAAAAACATATTTATTATTAATAAAGGCTTAATTTATCTTTAATATTTATATAATATTATATTAATAAATCTAATATATTTACGAACATAGAGTAAAGATGAAGTCCACGAGACAAAAATGTTTTACAAAGAAAATTATAAAAATTATTATAAATATAAGATTTCTATTGCATCAAAATATTGTTTTCAAAATATTTCTAGTCGATACTCTCTTAAATACTAGACATTTATTAGAATTGTAGAGATTGATACATATTATGTTCTTTCCTTAATGAAATGAAACAATTGTTCTCATAAGCTGAAGTATAAAGGATATCTAGAACTAATATGTAGGTGCTTGTCATAAAACATGTACATTGAACTAACCCGTGTTAGAATTCTATATAGAGAGATCATCTGTTACTATGGAAAGAATCACGTGACGGTTGTGTAAGTGATTCTTAGGCTTAAAATCACTAAGTTATCTTATATAAAGAGTGTTATGCTTTGATCCTATTACATGTTATCTTAATTAAGGTAACGAAGGGGCAAATATTAGGTATAACATAGGCTATATGAAGGTATTTTAGTGATCAAAAGAGGATTAATCATAATAGGTGAATTAGAGAAAATATTTTATCTATTCAAAATAGTATTGACTGAGAATACTTTGCCAAGGTGGAATGAGATTTGAATAAAGTTTTAAATCTTATTCAAATGACCAATGACTATTATATAGAGAATAAACATGATTTAACATGACAAGCATACTCTATGCTTTAATATTAAATTAGAACATTATTGATGAAAGGATATTAATTACACTGAGAAATCGATCACTGAAAAGTTATGTCAACCACTAATAATTTTTCTAATATTTGGGATATCATGATACGTTGTTAGAAGATGCACTTGATTTTCAATTATAAATTAATCAATTATTGAATTGATAATAAATTAAATGATGTAGTTTATTTAGTTTTATTTAATTAGAAATATAGTTTATATTTGGGCCAATATATTAGGAATTTAATGGGTCAAACATTAAGAATCATTATTTAGAAATTAAACTAGGATGATTTAATTAAGTATAATTTGATTAAAATATATTTTAAAAATTAAGGACTATAATATAATTAATACATAGATTATATTTCTAGATCTAGAAAAATCAAGGACTTGATTGAGTTAATTTCTAAACTTATCCTGAATTAATATATATATTTTATATTTGGACAAATTAATATTTTATCAATTTATAGGGTTTTCAAATTTTCCTATAAATAGTTAATTATACTTTTTATTTTTTTTGTGATTGTCTGTTAAATAGAAAAACTAAATAAATCACAAAATAAAAACTAGCATTTTAGTCATAGCAATCCCTCATAAATAGAAATTTATGAGATTTATTACTAATAGTTTGTATGGATTACAATGGGAGGCTGGACAATTGGACGGTTTCTTGTTTGTGATAATTCAGTCTTTAAAAAATTATTCAAAGTTGAAGAAAATCAAATTTTCTAGTAATAAATTTTTAAACAACTTTAAATCTGTTTAACAAAATGCTAAATATTCGTAAATAATTTTATTTTATTATTTTTGCTGTGCATGACATTTGAGAACTTTTGCTCCTGAAATGTGGTTGCTACGAGAACCCAAGTAACTCCTAAGCATGCAGACTGCAGTGCCATTTTCGTATCATACGATTTTTCGTGTTTCGAGTGTAGAATCAATTCCCAGGAATCTGCATGCCTTAGTTCAGGAATTAGTGGGCTGGCCCAAAACAAAATTCTACACTCAATACCAAACTTATGGACCTCGTAATAACATGACCATATGGGCTTATACCCTTTAACAGCCTGCAGATGAAGAACCCAAAACCTGGAAGCATCTTGTATTTTGAACCCCATGGTAGTCATCACGAGTCCAAACTTGGTGGTTGCGTCTGAACCAGGGTATTCATTTCTGATTAGTGATGTGAAACAGCATACCTTGTGGCCAAGAACAAGATGAGCGGAGCTGTAATTCTACCAATTAAATTCACTTTCCAAAGTTAGGTGCATCTTTTCAATGCTATGTACTGGTATCTTCCCGGAAAGAAAAGATGGAGATCTATAGAGTCAGTAGACGGAAAAAATCATAAAGATATGAATGTTTCCAGTACCTGTTGATTATAGTTTTTTCTTTGTTATTTCCTTTAGAAATCCAGTTTCCAATAAGGACTGCTTCCTTGCTTTAGAATTCTGCTAGTTTATTTCTTTTTATTCTGACTCCAAAGAGGACAAGTTATTTTGCCGATTTCCGCTCCCTTTCGGGCGTTTTGACAAAACCAAAAATTCTGTACCGAGTTCATCACGGTTTGAGACATTTATGGAGTTGGGTTGTGACACCGAACGAGATCCAAAAATAATAAATATCTGTCCTAAATATCAGCTAGCATACACAAAACTAAAACACATGTCTGTCTATCTGTGCATGTGTCTACCTCATATTCCGAAAGACAAACCTCTTGATGCATGACAGGAGAAAATACAAATAACAGAGCCATTGTCTTAAGGAAGACATGGTGTTGATGGGATCCGAGAGAGATTTCAATCCTTGATTCGTCACTAGTTTAGTTTCCTTTGAGCATGGACTGGACTCCTATGGATGCTTTTTTATTCTTGTCAGCCTCAGGACAATAATCGTAGGCTACACGTTGTATTGTGATGGAACTGCCACATGAAATGATGCACTTTCCCTCTATGATTGTCCATAAAATTTCCAAAACATCTTTGTTTGGTAAATTATGCACTTTGACCCAAACCACTTGGGTATAATAGTTATGTTTAATTTGACAAAAAATAAACAAAGATGACAGTTATGCACTTTAGTTGTTAGAAGAGAAAAAAGAAAAAAAAAAACACAGACAATCAATCACTGGTGGTAATATATTCATTATTTATCTACACGCGCCACACCATATGAAAAAATGCTTAGTTGCGCATACAGTGAGATGGCGGATGACCATATTTGATCATCGAGAAGCGTCACACGCGTCTCTTTAATGACACGAATGCCACCCATTTGCTAGGGAAGAAAAAAAAAGCCAAAAATTTTTTTGCGAAAAGATAAGAAATTAAAAGTTAAATTACTATTACAATCCACAATAAAAAAAAAAACTTCTTTATCTACAATGATTTTTCTATACCATTTAGCTTTTGTTATAATAATAAAGATATATTCAAAATAAGAATGTTTTATAGTGCTTAAAATTTAAACGTCATAGAGTGATTTCACCTATTCAAGATTTTTTGTTTTTATCTTTTTTCTCCTTGATAAAAGATAGTGAATTTTTTATGATATAAACCAATTAAATATATCACTATCTTTATGGTGGGAAAAAAAAAACTAAGACAAATAAGAAGAGGATAATTTTCTAGGTAGTAACTAGTGTATTGGCCCGCATTCCGCAACAAGCCAATAATAATTTTTTAAAAAACAATATATAAAAAAAATAGTTTAAAAACAAAACTTGGGTCTTACGATAATGACAAACCCAAGAAACTTGAGTCTCACCTTCTAGACCCAAGTAACTTTGGTCTCGCGTTCTCCTAGACCCAAGTTACTTAAGTTTGTCGCTCTAGCCAGACCCAAATTGCTACGGTTTTGCTTCCTTCATAATAATAAAAATAATAATATTAAACTTGTCACATCCAAGTTCGTATAGTTTTTAAATTTCTCAAATCAAATTCATTGTTTTTCTTAAATAATAATAATATTTTTTTTTCAAATTCAATAATAATAACAACAATAACAACAATAAGAATGATATTCCTACTAATAATATTTTTTTTAATTATACCTTTTAAATTAAATCTATTATTTTTCTTCAATAGTAATAATATTTTTTTAGAAAAAATTAATAATAATAATAATTTTTAATTATACCCTTCAAATCAAATATACAGTTTTTCTTCAATAGTAATAATTTTTTTTCAAATTTAATAATAATAATAATAATAATAATAACAATTTTTAATTTTACCTTTCAAATCAAATAATAATAATAATAATAATAATAATAATAATAATAATAATAATAATAATTTTTTATTTTATCCTTCAAATCAAATCTATAGTTTTTCTTCAATAGTAATAATTTTTTTAAAAGAAATTTAATAATAATCATAATAACAATAATTATAATTTGTAATTTTAGCCTTCAAATTAAATCTATTTTTTTTTTAATAGTAATAATATTTTTCTAAAAAAAATATTAATAATTATATTAATAATACTAATAATAATGAAAATAATAATATTTATAATAAAATTAAACATACATGACCCAAGTTATTATAGTTTTTAATTTTATCCTTCAAATCAAATTTATGATTTTTCTTCAATAATAATAATAGTTTTTTTTAAAAAATTAATAATAATAATAATAATATTTAATTTTTCCTTCAAGAGACTTAGGTCAGGTAAGGGCGCCTCACCTAAGTTATTTGGGTCTAGCACCCCTGCCTGACCCAAGTCTCTTGAGTCTGCTCACCTAGCGATACCCAAGTCTTTTGGGTCTAGAGCCATGCCAGACCCAAGACTCTTTGGTAAAAAATATTACTGCTATTAAAGAAAAGTTATAAATTTGATTTGAAGGGTAAAATTTAAAATTATAAGAATTTGGATTAGATATGTTTAATATTATAAATATTATTATTTTCTTTATTATTAATATAATTATTAACAAATGTAAAAACAATATTATTACTATGAGGTCTGGCTGAGGTCTAACCTAAGACAATTTTTTTTAATTTTTTCTTTACTTTAATTTTTTTTTATTTTTTCAAATTATTTTAATATATTAATATTAAAAATAAATTTAAAAATAATAAAAAAATATTATTTTAATATATTGTTAAATAAAAAATATTTTTAAACAAAAACTATATAAGAAACAACCAGAAAATAAAAATTTCTATTGAAGAAATAACAAATTCATAAATATAAAAAATGAACTATTTCAATGAGAAGATATAATATGAATTTTTAGATCTAAAACGTTAAATTATATTTTTGTGATAGTTTATTGTTTATAAATTATTTATACTTCGTTTATAATTAATTATTTTACCCACATTACCTAAGTTTGTTAAGCATGCATGATCTAAGTTTACTTCAATAATTAAAACAACAATGACATCATTATCATCAACAACAATAATAATACAAATAACAACAACAAAAACAATAATAATCATACTAATAACATAAAATAGAATTTCTATTAAAGGAATAACAAATTAATAAACATAAATAATAAATTATTTCAATAGAAGATATAATTTGAATTTTTAAATCTAAAATATTAAATTAGATTTTTATGATGATTTGTTTATAATAATAAAGATATATTTGCATGGGTCTAACAACTATTTGTGATGTCAAACCTTGGCACAGAGGTTTACAGATCTAGACAAGCGAGTCTGCAGAGATGAGTGGGTCTAACCCTAGTGCCAAAGGTATAATAGACATGCTTAAATCTAGTGTCAGGTATTTGACAGCCTTGACATTCCCTAGTGCCAAACTCAAAAAAATCTGAACGGATCATTTTTATCCTTAACCATTTTTATAATGTTAAATATATCATATATAAATAAACAACTCTATCTTCAATTACATACCTATCAAGTTTTTTTTTTTTTTTAAATACAGGAACAACAATATCATTATAGTTTTTTTAATTCAAAGTCCTCTGTATGTTAATAAACAGTAAAAAAAAAAAAAAAAACAGAAAAACACTGATTTCATGTTGTATAATTCAAAGTGGATTGTATTAGATGAGACTCTTTTTCTGCACATCACGAGCAAAACACCATCACATATCAATGAGAGAGCAGACTGTGCTGTCAGATCTCATTGATGTAAAATTTCAGTCATTCAAAGTCATAAAAAACGTCAAATCTTTTTCAACTAACAGGAGATATCCATTACACCCATCAAAGGAGCAAATAACCTTTATTTTAATTATTTTTCTATATTTTTAAATTATTTTAATATATTATTATAAAAAATAAAATAAAATAAAAAAATATATATATTATTTTAATAAAATTCCACATTAAAAAATATTTTTAAAAACAATTATTACTATAACAATAAACACTACTTACATCACTAGGTATGCTTTTATAAAAAAAAATATTTTTTTATTTTAAATTATTTTTTTGTATGCTAAATCTTTTTAATGTGTAGATATAAAAAATAAAATTTTAAAAATAATATATATATATATATATAATCTAATATTTTTTAAAATATTATATTAAAAAATAATTGGTCTCAATATTAAAAAAAAAAAAAAAAACAACTAATGACAAAACAGGAATTCGGACACATATGAAATCTAGATCTAAATGCAAATCGTTACACTCTAAAAATGAAAAACAGAGAAACGAAAAGAAATGGATAGAAGAAAGACAAAAGGAGAGATCAAGGAATATAAAAATCCGCTAGTGAAAAAATTTAGCAGCAACTGCTAGGGTTCAGATAGAGGGGCCTTGATCACTAATTCTCTATAATAAAATATTTTATTTTAGAAAGCTACAAAACTAGAAGGGTTGTAGGAGAAACATTCCTTCCCCTGGTTCCCCCTCTTATGATCAAACAAAAAGCAAGCAATGCTTTGCTTTCAAGTTGAAGACAAACTAAGAACAAACTCTTAGTTTTAGATCATTTTTCTTTTAATAAAATGGTGATCAAGAATTGAAATTTGGTTTTACAGTTGAAGAACTAATTTATCATTTCTAAAAACAAAGAACAAACTCTTAGTTTTAGATTATGTTTGTCAAATCAAACATAATTATTATACCCAAGTCGTTTGGGTATAGATCCAAGTGGTTGAGCTTGACAACCATACCAGATCCAAGCGTCGAGGTTAAAAAATTTAAAATGTTTTAAAAGCACAATTGAACTGCAAAAACAAACACTGCCTCATTGAAGCAGGATTTTTCATTCATATGCAGTACAACTTAACTATAAACTATTTTTTATGTGAGCAACTTATTTTATAAATTTGTTATATTCGAAGAAGAAAGAATGAAAAAAAAAAATATTGAGTTATAAATGATTTATTGCAAGTCTTTAAAAATAAACTTCTCTTTTTTTGTATGTATTGTGGATGAAAATGAGAGTTCTAAGTGATTAATTTTATGTTTTCATCTAAGTGTTTATGCTTTTTTTAAATTTGAGATGTTGTTGCATGATCTGATTGTTGAAGTTTGTTATAATAAGAGTTTATTCTACATTATAACTATTAGTATATATAAAAATTTGAAATATATGATCATAAAAAAGCTTTTGAACTTTTGAATTGATACATTATATTGCAGGAAAATAAAATATTGTATATGTAAAAGACTTATTATCTTTTTTACTATCTTAATTTGTACAATTTTGTAGATGATTTCTTTACTAAAAATTAGAGATTAATAAAAAAACATTTGAGTGAATTTTAGAGATGTGTGTGACAACAATACCAGACCCAAGATACTTAAGTCTAACAATCACGTCAGGCCCAAACACCTTATGTTTGGGTTTGACAACTATATCAGACCCAAGTTACTCAAGTCTTGCAACCATGTTTGAGGTTGACATGATTGTCAAACCCAAGTTACTTAGGGTTGGCAACAATGTTTTGAGTCTGGCATTAAAAACAAAAAAAAGGACATGGATTTGACGTGGTTGTTATGCCCAAGTGCTAGGGTAAAAAATAATAGTGCACAAACCTAAATCTATATTTTAAAATTTTAAGGATCAATTAATTGGTTTTATTGAACTACAGATAAAGGGAATAAGTTGTAATTAATGCTTTCAAGCTCGCTTTTTATTGTTTAAGCATAGTTATCAAATCCAACCCGTCATGTCTGGTCAACCCAGGACTCGTGTGACCTATTAGATCCCGGTAGAGACCTTTTCATTTTCAAACATGTTTTCCCCCCTAGCTAGAGGCCTTATTTTTTTTTCCATCTTTTTCAGTTGGTTACTAACTCATATCAAAGTTCAATATATAAATACTAAAAGAATATTTTATTTTTTCAGTGTAAGATTTGAAGCTCATTAATGTGAGATAAAAAAATATTTTTGGTTTAAATACTTCAACTTAACAGAATAAGATAATATCTTTTCAATGTTGGATAAAAAAACCTTTTTGAAATAATCTTTTAAATTATGTCCACAATGATTATTTTTTAATTTTTTTTCATATAAAATATTAAAACCTCAAATATTTTTTATTTTATTTTTCTGGGATTGACTCATGTTAGGCTTAGCCTAAGAAAATGTCACACATGCACTTGAGTCTAACAATCACAATAGGCCCAAGCTATTTGAGTATGACAACTATGTTTGGTTTTGGCATGAGTATCAAACCTAGACATGGGTCTGGTATGGCTGGCAAACCCAAGATGTTTGGGTCTGGTATGCTAGACCCATGGATCATGGGTCTGATATGATAACTAGATTCAAGGCACCGAAGTCTGGTAAAAAGTTATGTGGAGGTTTAAAAATTAACTCACTTTATTAAGTTTAATAATAGTAGTAAAACATTCTTCATGTTCTTAATAATTTTTTACATTTTAAAAAAAAATTGATATTAACCCGTTGCAGAGGACAAACCAATATACTAATATTTATTAACTCTCGTGTATACAAAAAGTATAAAAAGAATGTACTTTTTCAGTCGGTTGCATCAATTAATAATTTTATGAAGTCCAAAAATTATTCATCCAAAAATATATCAACTAACTATTCTATTTCAATATATGTCAAGTTAAATTAACCCTTTTGGCAGCTTCAAAAATTGATTATGATTATTATATATTTTAAAACGTCTTCATGAATATTTTCATTTTAATTATAAATATATATTCATAAAAAAAATAATGATTTAAATTCTGGAAGAAAAAATATATATTTTTTATAGCCAAAATTCTCTTTTTATATTCATTTATTTTTTATCTTAACAAAACATGTCCTTCTTTTTATTAGGAACATGATTTTTTTGAATAAAAACAAAATCAATTAAAATATTATTTATAAAAACTTTCAATAATTTAAATTCAATAGAAAAAAGATGTATCTCTTTAATTAAAAGCCATTTTTCATGTATTTCTTTTTTTTTTTATGAAAATATTTTTTTATTCCAGAAAAATTACCTTTTAAATAAAAACATATCATGATTTGAAAAACAAGTTTCAATTGATAAAAAAAATCATGTCTCTATAATGTTTAAGTGAATGTATGAAAAAAAATAAAAGAATAATTAATTTGATAAATTTATATAATAATTAACAATTAAAAAAGTAAATATTTTATCCTTGTCAATGAGAAACCTTTTTTAAAAAACTTCATATATAATTATTCATAAAATAAGTTTTAATATTACCGTCAAAATCTCCTATCTTATTCGAAAACGATAACATTATCAGATAACTTTTTAAATATTATTTGAGTAATTTTATTTTTAGAAAAATAATTCTAAAATAAAAAAAATTAAGAGTTGAAGGGTCATTTAAAAAAAGCCAAGCTCGTCTGGATATGCAAGGACAGATCCTAACATTTGGTTTCAAAGAAAAAAGCCTCGGCGTGCTTGCTTTTTGAACCCCCAAAACTCAATGTTCAGCTTGTTTTCACCTAAACACATATAATAGGAATATCAAGAACCCTATTGTCAATTCAAAAACAATATTCAATTAGTCTAGAACCTCAAAATCAAATTAATTTTTTATTTTATTTTGGACTCCAACTTAATTTTCCCCACATGATTAAAGGACAAAATCATATTTATTAAACTTCTTTTTCTCCTAGGTGAACTTGTTAAGGAAATATCAATATTTATTTTGGTCAAAACTTGATCAATCAAAAGCTTTTTCTTTCCTTTCCTTTTCTAATGTCTTTTTAACCCCTCACTCAACCTATAAGGACAAAAAAAAAAAAAAAAAAAAAAAAAACAAATGAAGTTCAAATTAAAATATGAAAACCTAAAAGTACAAGAACCATTATGAAAAATGAAGATAACAAAATGAAATGCCACCAAAACTATAGGGATAAAATATGAAAATATGAAAAATCTAGTTTTCAAAATGGATTTTTATAGCCCAATGAACAGTGGTATTCCATTATATTTTAGTACAATACTAGTTATTTACCCGCCCATAATTTTCAAAATCTATTTGTATTTAGTTCTTTTACAATCAATATAGATATTTATACGAAAGATTTTATGATTTTTTTTAAGATATATATCTTATGAACAAATTATTATTCTCTTATTAATGCATTTTTTTACCAAATTTTTTTTATTACTAGCATGTTATTTTAATAATGTCTCAATATTTATATGCAATTAAAAGAAAATAATTAATATAAGAAAATATTGTAAAATATTTATAATAAAAATATAAATTTAGAAAAATTTCTTTGAATATTCATCTTCAAAGAAATAATTGTTAATACTATATAAAGAAAAAAAATAAAATCTTATTTGAAAACAAAGGAAAAATTAAATGAAATTTAATGGAATAATATTTTAAATAAAATTTGAATTATATTTTTATTATGAATCTTAATTAAAATTTAAGAAACAAAATCAATAAAAGAACCAAAGGACTATATAAAAAAAGGTCACACACCTAAGTTTGTATGGTTGGACGTACATGCCTAGCCTAATACAAAGAAGCCTATAATTGCATGGACTTGGAAGGTTAGACCTGTGTGTATGACCTTCATGTTTTTTTTTTTTTTTTTCCTAGTTTAATAAGACAGATACCATGTTATCTAACCTATTTTTATTTTATAAAATAAACAAACAACATATAATATGTAGCTTTAAACAATATGTTGTTAATTGGTAAAGATTCTGACCATTGAAAATAGTTAAAAAATTCCTAAAAACTCATTTCAATCATTTGTTTTTTTTTTTTATCTAAAAATATATAAGAAACACCATAAGCACCTAAATAAATCAGGTTTTTTTTTTATTATTATTTTTATATCACATAACACCCTTAAATAAGTCAAAATCTCAAAATTAAATAGAAAAAAACACTTTTTCCAAGCTTCGATTTATTTTTAACGGCAAAATTAATGTTTTAAAACACTTAAATATTATTCTTCTTATAAAAAGGAATCCAGTTTCATAAAGATTGATTTATTTTTTATTTTTGTTAAAATTTAATTAACCGGGAGTTTTCTCTCTCCTCCCTTCATTTTCAATGAACTTCTTCTCTCTTTTATTTCAAAACTCCAAGATTGAGACTTACAACAAATAGAGTTTATGATCAAATTATAAATTCATAGAACTTAAGGGATTAAAAATGGGCAAAAGAAAAATTTTAGACAAAAATGAATTTTTTTGCAAGAATTTGAAAAGAGCCCATTACATTTTTTTTTGTTTCTTATTTTAGCCCTCTTAATTTCTCTTAATTTTTTTAATACTATAAATTGAAATCTCATTTCATGAACTGATCTCTAATTCAATTTTGAAATTTCTTTAAACACCTTAAATTATCAAGAAATGAAGGGAAAAGAAAACACCAAGACATAAAATATCACAAACATCATATGGAAACATAAGTTAGGAAAAAAAAAAGTTAGTGAATTAAAAAATAACATTGTCCATTGAAAAATACCATCCACGTACAAAGAACAGAGGAAAAATAAAGAACAGTAAAAGACAATTTTGTTTTAGATGTATGGTATAATTGTATAATGGTGTAGTTGAAGAGAAAAAATACAATTAATTTTTAAATTATTCTCCTTTTTGCCAAAGTTTTCACCATCTTGGGCTTAAAATTATGTGATTGATGAAATTGTGTTCAGCCACTAAAGAAAAATCCTTTTAGCTTCAATGAGCAGCATAAATTCAATCTTGTATCATTTACATTCACACCATGACTTGATCAACATCTCATATCAAATTATTCAACTTTTGAAAAAATCACATCCTCAATAAAGAACATAATTTCCCTTTTCAAGACAGGCTCCACCATTAGATCGATTTCTAGTTCTACGATATACATTCCACATTATCATGTTCATCTTTTCCTTTGTCACCAGACAAGCAGCTGAGAACTGAGCCTGCCACCACTAGCTAGCCAAGAAGGAAAAAAAAAAAGGTTCGCAAAATTCTGCACTCGTGTGATTTATGTGATCCTGTCTATGCATGTGCAAGAAAACCCATCACAATCTACCGAGAAAATCTGTCCATGATTCTGTAGGCGCCGCAAATCCATGGAGGAGGCCCCTCCGTGGTCTGCTCCTCCCCCAATTGTATGCATCTCACCGTCCTCCTTTTCAGTGCCACTCTGTTTCTTCTACCGTCTTTGACCACCAATCACAAATGATCGAATTCTGATGGTCCATGCGCCTTGCATATTGTCTAGGAGAAGTCCATAAGCTCTAATATTTGTCAAGTTCGTTTATCTCCAGCCAGCCCTAATAGACTTTCCTGCCATTCAATTCTCGTTCTTTCATCCCTGCTCGGTATTGATTTTAAAGCCCTTCCATTAAAAATTTTAGGTTGCAGTTTCTTTCGTATGAGATCTATAATTACATATGTTAGTCTCTTTTAATTACGTGATAAAGACCTAAAAAAAAGGATTGCATTACTCAATCCTCTTCTTCTAGCCATTCATTATCATTCAGAATAACATGCATGGATTATATATCATATATAAACACAAAAATTACTACATTATAATATAATGTTATTAATTATATGCATATTTAATTTTAGGTCGGCAAGTTGCTATAGGTGCAATTTTATTTGGACCTACACAGGTCTGTTTCATATCTTCTTTATTTTTGTGTCAAATAATATATAAATTAATGGAATACTGATTGGGTCCAAAGCATAGTATAGCATAGCATACTATTAAGCTGATAGCTTAACAACTATAAGAATATATGGGCTATACTATTAAGCATACTATAAGAATCAATAGAGGCAAACCTTTTTCTATTACCAAGTCTACTCATAGAATTTCACTATATAAATCTTGATGATTCTATTTTCATATATATTCCACAATTTCCATAAAATAAAATTTTCATTTTTATGAGAATATTAGCGAAGGGAAAGGTGCTATACCAATTAACACGTGGCAGATTACAAGTACTATCCTACGAAGAGAAAGACTTTTCGAAACAAAAAAGCAAGAATTCCAAAGGCACAATTGTCGTAATGTGATTACAAAATACAAACAAACAACAGCCCAGCGAGGACTTTGAATAGTGTAGAAGAGCTTGGAAAGGATAAATACATAGGTGTCCACACAATAACGAGTCCGCCATGCAATCTCTATCAAACAAGCATCATCACTTGAGTCGACAATTAACATAACACACACACACCTAACATGATCAAAACCTGCATGCAATCTCTATCACACTTGAGTCTTGAGATTCCTTTATCCATATTATTTTTCATGTGACCGTGCTGTGGGTTATATATTTTTATTTTTTATAAAAATAATTATATATACAAATTTTTTCAATATATTTCTATAATTTAAAAAATCTATGATTAAATTAAATTTTTATAAATACATGTAATTAAATAAACTGAGAATTATATTATGCAAATAAATATCGTTCATTTTGATAGCCTAAATCGGTGTTAACGACACTCTTCTCTATATATCACTAGAATTCGACGACTTTTCTCTCTCTTCTCTCAATTATAGACCAAAAGATAACAAAAATAAATTTTTACACCAAAATTGAATTGGAAAAACATTGAGATACTAAAATTGTATAATTTGTGTGATTTTGAAAGTTCAAGAACTATAATGCATCTTTTACAAAACTTATGACATACCATCTATATTTGGTGCTTTTTTCATTTTGGTTCATTTTTTTTTCAATCTCATCTTTTTATAAGAAATCAAAATTAATTGGTCTTTAATTAGAACTAAATCGCTGAAAAAATATATATTTTGAGGGCCTAATTGGAAAATATAAAATTTTACATAATCCATCTATAATAATATGTAAGAAGATAAATGGTAGAGCTTTGAACAATGAAAAACTCAACTCGTATAGAATTATACTTAATCTTTTGATTTTACAAAATAAAATATTGAAAATGATTTATTCAATTAGCCGACGAAAGCTGACGGTGAAACACAGCAGTGAAATTATTCTTTCATACTTTTTTATTACAGATCAGATAAACTTTTTTTTTTTTTTCACTTCATTGTCTGCCAGATTGGCTAATGCTTCATAACAATATCTATATCTATCGCTTGTTTGTTTAAATTTAAGTCTATGCATTTAAGAATTAGGTGGAAATTAAAATTATATTTGGTATGACTTTTATAAATTAATTTAAGTTTTTTTTAAAAAAAATTATAAATATGGTCGGCTAGCAATAACTTTTAACTTTTAAAAAAACTTGTTATAAATTTGAGACAAAATGCTGCTTTAATCAAAAACTAAAATTATCAAACTTATGGATTCTAATTTATAGTACATATTTTCTTTACAAAAATTATTTTCAATAATTTATTTAATTAAAATATAAATTGAACATTATCAAATTAGACATGCATAAACTTTTCTCTATCATTTAGAAATAATTTAGCTACATTCATATCAAAAATTTTTTTATATATTTTGATTGAACAATTGATGTCTATAGCCTTTTCTTTTTCCACTCTTTTAAGATAATCTAATTAATTAATAAAAAAAATTAGATCATTCACAAAGTTGTTAATTTTATTCTCTTTTATTTAAAATGGATGATATAACCTATTTTAATTTAAAAAATAAGAAAAAGATTTTTTGTTTTTAACTCAATCTCTTAACACTTGATTTATTGAATATCGAACTTCATAATTTATTGTGGTTTGTTTTTTTGTGGTTAGATCAATTTCATGACTTACATCACAAGTTTGATGGGTTAACCTTGTTGACTCAATTCTTCTTGTTTATTTTTTAATTGACTTTTTTTTTAGTTTTATTATTTAACATCTTCAACATTTGGTTGATTATAAATTAAAATTTATTATTTATTTTAATTTATTTTTTATGAAATTATCACAGTCTCGTAAATCGGGTTATGAGTTTTGTGAGTTAACTCAAATAAACATGATTATTTTATAATATTATAACATGAATCGATTCAATATATTATTGCCTCAATATTTAAATAAAATATGTCATCTCAATTTTTTTTATCAATCTATATTTTAAGAAGTCATCCAAGTATATTTGAAATAATCAAGTTAATCGGAACACTCAAATAACTGCTATATTTTTATTTGTATTTAAAATTTAAATTTCATTATTTCAAGTTAATTTATCTTAAATTTAAATTTTATTACACACACAGAATCAACAACCTTTACAAAGACAGCCGCAAACCTTGAAAAATGAAAAGTGTAAATTAAAAAGGGCCAAAATTGGGGTCATGCCCAAAAGTATTCTTTTTCCTGACTCCTGCTTTCTGGGGCTGGACCGATATAAAATCTAGTCTACACGAAGAAGCGTTGACGGTGGTAGCTGGCGTTTCAAGTGCACGTGCAGTAGCAGTAACCTGAGTATGCCGACATTCACTGTTCATTGGTTAGTGTTTCTATCACCATCACAGCTATGCTGTTTCCTTTATTAACTAATATCCACCGTCCCACTCTCCTTCAACACGGCTCCTCCGCCAGCGGCGAGGCCTCTCCTTGCTTCCTGCTACACCACCGGATCACGTGCATCCTCACGTGCTGTTTCCTCTATTAAAATTATTATTCATCAAACACGCATATGTAAGTCGCTACAATATATTTTAACATACACTAATATACCGAAGACAAGAGAGTCATTAATGCTTTAGAATTAATTATTAAGTATATACTAAAATGATTGGGCTTTTCACAAAGCCAAGCTTTTTGAAAAAATAAAAATTTCAATTTCAATTTTATTTTTATTTTTATCTTTTCAACTTTGGATTTACTGGGTATAAAGCTTCATAATTTATTTTAATTTATTTTCTATGGAGTTATTTTGATTTTATGATCTCGTTCATGAATTTTATGGGTTAATCATATTGACTAGGATTATTTTTTGTTCTCTTTAATTAATTTTTTTCTTAACTAAATCCTTCAATTTCGGATTGATTGAGAATTAAGTTTTAAAATTTGTTTTTTATGGAGTTATCATGATCTTATAACTCGGGTCACAAGTTTTGCGTGTTAGCTGGTTACTCAAGTTTTTTTTTTGTCTTTTTTAATTGAATATTCATTTTTAATTTCATCATTTAACATTAGGTTAATTAAGAATTGAAATTTATAAATTTTTTATTTGTTTTCTATTGATTATCTTGGTCTCCAGACCCGAGTTTAGCAAAATTAATTTTTTTTTATTTTTTAATTTAATCCTTCAACAATGAGTTAGTTAAGAATTGAGCTTCAAAATATTTTTGATTTGCTTTCTATGGTTATCACAATCTTATAACCTAGGTTGAGAGTTAGGTCGATTGATTCAAGGTTTTTTTTATCCTTTTTAGTTGATTTGTTTTTCAATTTAATTATTCAATATTCAGTTGATTGAGAATTAGACTTTATAGCTTGTTTCAAGTTGCATTCTATGAGGTTATCTCAATCTCATGACCCGAGTCACAGATCCAGTTAGTTGAATTTGGTCGGTTTTTTGTGTTCTTTTTTTAATTAATTTTTTTTAATTTTATCCTTCTATATTGGATTGATTGGGATTTAAACTTCATAATTTATTTTGATTTACATAAGATTATTCTAGTCTCATGACCCAGGATTGGTAGGTTAACATAGGTTGACTTAACTCATTTTTTAGTTGATTTTTGTTTTTAAATTCATCATTTAACATTGAATTTATTGAGAATTAAGTTTAATAAAAAAAAACTTCAATTTGCGTTCTATAGGGTTATTAAAATCTTATAATTTGGATAGTGAATTTGATATATTAACTCAAGTTGATCTGATTCGATCTAATATGTTTTTATTTTAATAATTAAAAAAAAAGATGTCTTAATTTTTTTTGGTAAAATTCAATTTTTATTGGTTATTCAAATTATTTTTGGACATACTAAGTAGACAAGGTCATAACAAGCTAATCTCTGTATAAATTTTTTTCATGCTAAAAAATACATTAATAACCCACATATATTTTTATGTCAAATTGTTTTTTGATCTAATATGTAGTACAGCGCGGGAAATAATACACTAGAAAAAACTAAAGGAAGGAAAAACTATGTGACTATGCTTTTTGAGGTTTTAGCCATAGTTATCATACTCGACCCGGAGATTGACCCGGCTAGGGAGCCGAGAGCCGGATCCCGGGTTACATGGGTTGATCCGGGTAAACTCGGGTCAACCTGAATCAACTTGGAAAAATTAAAAAAATGCATTTTAAGTTTTATTATTTCATGTGAAAAAATTAAGAAACAATCCATGTGAATATAGGCTAGACATGCTATAAATAATAAAGTTTAAAAGATTATTTCAAAAGATTTTTTATCCCACATTGAAAAGATACTATATTAGTATATTATCCTTTTAAGCTGAAGTATTTAAACCAAAAAGATTTTATATCTCACATTGAAAAAACATAACTTTTTTCTTATAAAAATATAGTATATGTACTAAAGGGCTTCAAATCCCACATTGAAAATATTTTTTTTTTCTTGTGAATATATAATATATATACTAAAGGGCTTCAAATCTTATATTAAAAAAAATAAAACATTCTTCTAGTATTTATATAGTGAACTTTGAAAAGGATTAATAGCTAACTAAAAAAAATATATAAAAAAATGAGTCTTTAGCTAGGAGAAAAAACATATTTTTAAAAAAAAAATCGAGTTTCAACCGGGTTTTGCCGGATCACCCAGGTCACGGGTTAAACCGGCAGGTCAATCGAGTTTTGTTGGATTTTTACTCATTTCAATCTTTTATCTTATCCAACCAGTCCATCCACCAGGTTTTGAGTCAACCTATTAGACCAGTACGAGTTTAATAGCTATGAATTTAGCTTCTTCCCTGTAATATATATATATATATATATATATATATATATATATTCTATTGCTTTTGGTCCCACCTTAAAAATGGAAGGTTTAAAAGACATACCCTGCTTGTGTTTGAAAATACAATGAAAATAAATATAATTAGATATTAAAATATAAATATAATATTAAATATAGTAATAATATTTTTATTTATCTTTAGTAAGTATTTATATTTATAATTTTTGTTTGATCTAAAAGAGTCTTCTTATCAATGCAATTTATTTATATCCCATGATATAAATGAGTTAATGGATATAAATGAAAGTTGTATTCGAGGTCGTATAAACTTGGTATGACGATGTAGCATTAAAAGACTTCATGTGATGGTTTTGGCAAAAATGATTCTAATCATTTCAACTTTTATTTAAATAATATTTAATTTGAATAGAAATTAATTCACATGAATGTATAAAAAAATAAAATTATGAATCTTTTTGGTTGAAGAATTTTTTTTTTTAATGTTAGTAGAGTTTATAAAAAATTTCAGTATATTGATATATTATTTAGAAAGCGGGTGAATGGATAAAAAAATTACTTATACATATATATAAAATATATATATTATTTCTTTTTAATGTTAATAGACTTTTCCAAAAGAAATTATAAAAATTTTAAGAACCATTTCATTCAAAGGAGTAAAAGATTGCCAAGACATAACAAAAAATCTTATAAAAAATAACTAAGAATCAATCTAATATTTTATTGAATTTTTAATGTCATTCTATTTTTTTTTTTTTTGATTTATACAAAAAAATTTCAGTATATTGATATATTTTTTAGAAAGAGGACGAATGGATAAAAAATTACACATATATATATATATATATATATATAATTAGAGTTTTAATAATCAAAATAAAGTATCAATAAGACACTATATTAGTTTGAGATGATTTAATAAGTTTATTTTATGTAATTTATCGTTGTACATAGTTCTTGAATAAACATGTATTTAAGAAACTGGATTAACTAATTTTTTAAGAATTAATAATAAAATTGGGGTATATTATAAGAATTTTACTTTATTGGTATCTTTCTTATTAAAGAGGTGAGGCGAAATTACGTATTTTCATTGGAGTAAATTATAATATTAGTATTGTGCTAAAGGTTTAATAGTCTATCAAATGTTATTTTTTTTTAGATAATATTCTTTGCTTTGAGTTTTTTTTAGATAAATTATTATTATTATTATCATTCACATACAAACTCACACATTTCTGTTTTCCAAGCGATGAACTCTATCACTACACTTAAAAAAATATGAACTCGTTTTCAACTATTAGAATTTTATAAGTATTTTGTAATACGCACACATACAGGCTTTGTATCTTCCAAATATTGACCATTACATATAGAATGTCAATTCACCTTTGCATTCTTAATTTTTATTTTAGTGAAATCATAATTTTTTTATATAATTTTCATCAATTATGTAAATTTTCAATATAAAATACTTAATTTAATTCAATTATTTGTATTTATATTAAACTTATAAATATTTATGAAAAATTGAGTAATACATGTGTGAAACATGTCAAGGAAAAAGCTAGTGATATATAAAAAAAAATATTAATAAAACTTTTGTAACAATATTCATTTTAAAAGGTTTTTTTTAAGAGCGCATGCACACACATTAACAAAAACTATGCCTTGTACCTAAACCACAATAGCTCAAGAGAAATCATTATTCATTGATTTATTTAGAGATGGTTAGGTCTTTTTCAACTTCTTAGCACAATAAAATTATTTAACTACCATAACAGATAAAAACTTTAGTTAATTTGGGTCAGGAGCTCATCGAACTTTTTATTTTTTTTTAAGCACAATATAATAATGATATTGCCCTTAGATTTTAAAAAATCACCCTTCTTTTCAGGGACTCATTAATACTTTCATTTTTTTTATATATATATAATTGTCATGTTGGTATTAGAAGCAAATTGATATTTTCATTAATATACAAAGTAATTGTTGTAACCCTATTTTTAACCCCTATTTTTGCATATTACAAATAATAATAATAATAAATTCTTTTCAATAACTTTGGTTAACTTAGTCATTTTTTGTTATTTTCATGTTTTTTTTATTGATTTTTGTGTGCTTAGAAATAATAAAAAAAGGTACAAAAAATAAAACAAAAAAAATACATGGGGTTGGAATCAAACTAATAATCGAGTATCACAGTAAAAATTGTGTTTAAAATTTTTTAGACCATAATCAAGATTTGAATTGAAGAGAAAAGATAAAGTATTGGGTATGCCCATTATATTTTTTGTATCATTTTCTTTAAATACATAAGTCAGCTTACCAAAAAAAAAAGGAAAGATAAAGTATATATATATATATATATATATATATATATATATATGAAATCATGTTTTAAAGTAATATGCATTGTTTTGTAATTTAAAATCAAGATAGTATTGTATGTATGGTTGATGTTTTCGGCATGCTAATGTAATGAAGATAGCTTGTTTAAAAGATAATCAAGTGTGCTTTGATATCTGGGTTGGTAACTGGATCTGTTTTAATTTTATGTGTTGATACGTGATTTACCAAAGTAATGATGATAGGCTATTTTTGGTTAGTTGTTGAGCTTAGTAAAATTATGATCATAATAAAATTGGTTAAAAACAAGTGCTAAAATCAATGTAACAATGTTTATAACTAATGAATGCATTTCTAAAAGTCTATGGATAATGTGGTTGAACTGTTGCTTTGTATATTTTCTTTTTTTGAGTTTTTTATGGTTTTAATAAGTCATGATAAGCATCTTTCAGCTAGAGTTGCTTAGTTTAGGTCATTATCCTGGAGTTTTATTCATTTTATGGTTTTTGGTTGAATGTCCATATGTTGCCATTTTGTTGTTTTTTTTTTTTTTCAATGTTTGGTTTGTCTTATGTGCTTTGATCGAAGCCTAAACCTATACGCAATTGTCTTTTTTTCTTACTTTATCCATTTGAGCCTTAGTTTGGATTAATTGATCCTTAATACCTTTAAATATCTAGGTTTAGATTTAGGATTGTTGGGTTTGATTCATTTAATTTATGGCTGATTTTTTTTCTATTTGAAGCATCATTATGCTTTTAAACCTTATATTTTTAATTTTTTTCATGTTTTGCCAAACATAGTCTTAACTAAATTTTAATTATATTTTAGATTTTTAAGGGACTATTTTGTAATTAATTTTAGGTCTTTTATAACATTATACCTTTTTATATTTAATATTTGGGATTGTAAACTTAAACGTAAAGTACTTTTCTAGTATTAAATAAACTAGTTATATATATAAGAAAAAAAAATCCTTCTTTTTAAAAATTACATTCATGTTTTAAATTACATATGGCCAAGTTTCTCCTAAGAAATCATGTTTGTATTTTTAAGAAAAAATATAAAAAATACAAAACAAATATTGATGAATACAAAAAAGAAGGATGATTTAGCATATTGAAAATAAATTATAAACTTGGCCAAAAATACCTAGGTTAACCCATCATCATCATGATTTAGCATACCAAAAATAATGATAAAAATGTTTGTTTTGCATGTATCATGGATGTAATAAGAAGTTCATTAAAGCCACGGGGCATGACCTAAACTTTAAAAACTATAAAAGAACAATTTATTCATTTTTAATATAAGGGATTATGAACTTATATGTAAGATGTATTTTTGATATTAAAAGAAACAAATGCAAAAAAATATGTTTTGGCTTTAGAATGACTAAATATGATCGTAAAGTCATATCCCACCTTATTAGGGTGGACCTGCTTTGACCAATAAACATACTAATGATTAAAAAAACACATCAAAGCCACAATTATAATCACATTAATGAGAAATGTAGGTTACATAAGGTAAGGTGTATTAGGGATGATATTGTCTTTTCTATACATAACTAGTCCCCAAAGAGTAGTTAGGGTTTCTCGTAACCAAAATACTAGAGGGTGACTCCAAACCTTTTAAACCATAAAATGGACAATAATTCCTTGTTCTTTCCATACTAACAACCCTAATTTAGAAGGATGATCATTGCAATAATGCACATATGTGACAATATCATCAAATTTTCAAGTGTTATCGTCTAAGATTGACATACCTCTTCTACTTAATGTGGTTTACCAACACCTAAGTACTTGACATATCCCACACAATCATTGTATCCTATAGGTTATGATTCAAATATAGAATATAAATATCATGATGATGAGATTATTCTAGGTCATTCATATAAAAGTTATAAAAACTTTAAATATCAAGTTTAGAAATTGGTAAATCCAGGTCATATTGAATTTTTAAAGGGAAGTGGTGCATACCGTATCATCACTATTGTAAACAGAGTAGATGATTAGCCAAGGTGATTCATTGTCAACATGGTAAATGAACATCTAAGATGATAAAGATAACATATGATAATTGTTGCCAAGTCTAAAATATTTAATGGAAGAATCTGACAAAAAAATAGTTGTGTTGTATTGTCATTTCATTTTTGTGATTAAACTTTGCAAATAAGGTCATTTTTTTTTATTAAAAAAGAATAGGAAATTATGAAACTTCAATTTTGTTCTCTCATGTTTTAGATTAAATCACATCTTTTAATGTAGTGTGATGTTCTATATGTCTGTTTGTTTTGTTTTTTTTTTTTTTTACCAAGAGGTGTTTATTTGCAACATATGAAAAATTAATTCAAATTGGTTGAATTTAAAAATATATCAAACAAATGCCAAAAGCAATCCACTTTTTTAAATCCTAAAATCTCCTTTCCAATGCTAATGTATTTTTAAAGGTAGAATCAAACTTATCTCTCTATTTGAACCCCAAAGTATGTTGTTTGCTCCTAGTAAACCTCAAAGGGTAATGCCTTATAATTTTCATAGTTTTTAACCTTAAGACTACATCCCCTCCATGAAAAAGCAAAGAAAATTTTTTTTTGCCTAAAATAATGTATCTAAGCCCAAAATGAAATCAAATGATTTAATGACATAAATGATGATGGATAATGCGCATGTAAGTCATAATCCCATCACTTCTTCTCTAAAGTTAACGGTTTTCCTGATTAATAATACGGCTAAGACTTATCAACATGAACATATTTGAATTTAGGATGAAGAAATGTTATCTTTGATATATCCTTCATAAATAAATAATATATCCCTTGTTATCTTACTTTGAGCCTTAAATGTGTCTTGAAAAATAACCATGACTAGGATTAGCTCTCACACGAGGGGGAAAGTTTTTCTCCAAATATAAAAAGATACAAAATTGTAGAAAGGATTGGGGGATTATAAAAGAGAGCAAGAAAACAAGAAAAAAAATGAAGAAGACGAGAAGCTCTCTAACGTGCCTTAATGATTGTTGCATGTGTACAGCGTGGCGACAATCATCCTCTTGAATTAGGATAATTAGGAATGATATTGGTGGAAAAGGCAAGGAATTCTTGTCCTTTATTAGTATAAAAAAAAATGAAAATCGTCACCTAGTATGTTGATCACTAGGAGCCCTAACTGCTCTCGGGGTCTAGAAAAGGGACTAATTGCATAAAAAAAAAGTATTAGCACCCCTAATACCCCTTACTTGATGTAAGATGCATTGTTGATTTATCTAATATAAACTAAGAAAAAGTTGTATTTTTTAACCATTGGTCTGTCTAAGATTTAAGAAAAGTCCTCCTTAGTAAGAAGATTTTTATCTTATCAAATTAAAAACCTAACCGTTCTAATGCCAACAAAAATAAACTGTCTTTTTATTTAATACTAGTAATATGTTTTACATATAAGTTCACAATTTTATGTATTAAAAAAAAAACATAATTTTGCTATTTTTGAAATGTAGGCCGAAATGCTTTGGAAATTTATGAACTTGTAAAATCCATGCAATATTAAAAAAAAAAAACATGTCAAAGTATTTTTTATTTTTTTAAATGCTTAAATAACTTTAGGATTTTTAGCTATATGCAAGAAAAAAAGAAAATATATTTTTATTTTTTACCCGACCCGACTAGGTTAACTTGAAATCTTTGGCTCGACCATAAACAGAATAAAAAATCCTGGTTTGACCTGAAAAACAACCCAAAAATAAAACTAAAGTAAAATAATAAATTAAACACCGAAAAACATTATTTTTAAAACTAATCAGCATGATGATTTTATTACATCAAAGCATTATTTCTAAATGTTTCCTGTCAATGCTCTATTAAGATAAAACATTAATTAGAGTCATTAAGACTTATACATATTATGATCTTTTCTTTATGAAAAAAAAAATTATTGTTCTCATAAGCTAATGTATGAAAAATATCTAAAACTAATATATAAGTATTTGTCGAATGATATGTACATTGAACTAATGAAGCATAAGAATTTCATTCGAAGAGATCACTTATGTCATGTCTATGGAAAAACTCATATGATAGATATACAAGTGATCCTTAATATGAGATCAATAACTTATCTTATGCATGGAATGTTATATTTTGATTCTTGTCACACATGAGCGTGCAACGTGGTGGGATGTTGGGGTTAAGGAGTCGTCATCTAGTTGTTTAGTTTATGGTCACTAGGAGACCCGAGTGAATTGGTCTTATTAGAAATTTCAAGGTAAGGGACTGGTTGTGGCTAGAGAAGATATTATCACCCCTAGCACACTTTACCTAAGGTAAACTGCATTGTGTGGTCTTGATGTTGTTTAAAGGTTTTGATGGAATCCTAGTCGATGGTTTATCTATGGCTCAGGACTAAGATTTACGCTCATGAACAAAATTGTCATCTCGAACTTATTACATGGTCGTATGCCCAGATGAATCTTTATAGGAAGAATTCATGTAAGTGCTTTGAAAGAGTTTACCTATCTTTGAAGGTGAAAGTGTTTTCCACAACGCATATATTATACTGAAACATATTCTCAATTAAAATAAGTGAATATTAACAAAAATTATGAGAATTTCCTAATCAACTCCTAATAGTTAAATACTAGCATACTTGTAGGTCTAATATTTGTACTAGATTGTTGATCATTAATTTTTAGAGAAAAAAAGAAAAAAACTTATGGTTATTGACATATTGGCTATATCTTTAATAAATTTTTCAAACTTGTTGTAATTCCACAAAATGCAAAGAAATACAAAAACTTTTCTAAAACATGTATAATATATTTTTTTATCCGGTTGGGTTTACCCAACCAGATTGACTTAGCTGGGTAGACCTGAAATATTTGGTTTGACCATAAACTGAACCAAAGATATAGTTTAACCAAAACACTAAACAAAAAAAAAATCAAAGCTTAAAACAAATCAAACCTAAAAAAAATTAGAAAAACTCAATTTGTTTTTACCAAAAAGGGATCAGAAGCATAAAAAATAAAGAACATGAAGAACATTAAGGCCAATTCCAATAACATGAATCTTTAACCACACCATATATGATTGAAACAAGGCTACATACTTGTTGTGAATCATGTAAGGATCAATAATCTAGCATTCATTCACTTCAATTATGAAAGAACCATTACGATTTAGTCTAAATGGGTTTCAATTCTAAACCAAGTTCTTAGGATTTAAACCTATGAAAAAATTGTTGTTTATGCCAATAAACTCTAGATTATTAAATAATCAAATATCACGTGATGTTTAGTTTAACTGGTCCAAATCAAAGAGTTAAGGCAATATTTTTCCCAAAAACACGAAGAACACTACACAACAACTTGGAAAAAACCTAGCACACTTTTAAACCCTAAAAAATGGCCTTCTAGGTTTTTAAACATATTGCTTTTGGTTTTCACAAACCACAATACCAATACTAAATATAGTTGAATTAAAAGAATTAATAAAAAAAAATCAAATCATCAAAATCATGCATTAGATTCCATCTTCATATCTGCAACCTCAATGACAACCAATAACAACATCAAATTTCAATTTAAAATTAACTCTCTAAATAACTTGGAACCCAAATCAAGCTCAAGAACCAAGAAAATACACTAATAAATTAAAAAAAAACACCAAACACCCACTAACATATTTGGCAGATTACAAAAATCATTTTATTTTAGTAAAATAAACAACAAAATATTTCCTAAAAATCCAGTAAATAGTAACAAACAACTTAGATCAAAATTAAGCAAAGAAAAATAGCATTTTATGCATTAATAAAAAATAATACAAGATCAATACAATGTATCATAAAAAACAAATTCAAAACACCATTGGAACATGCAATAAAGAGTTAAATGTGTGCTTTATGGACATCACCTACTAAATTAGAAAAGTGTTTTTTATAACTTTCAAGCTTTACCAATGGTTGCTGCCATTTCTTTCCCAAGATTACTACTTTCTCTTAAAGATGAGGAGATGTTTATGCTAGGATCTTAAACCTTCACACTTGGAATTCCTTTATCCTATCTTCCTCCCTCTTTTTTCCCTCCTTCTCGTTGCCCCTCTGCCTTGATTTTCCAAGGGTATTTATAGAGTTTCAAGCTTGGATTCAATCAAAGATTAATCCTTCTTCATCGAAGCTTGGCCATCTAATCAAAATATAAGATTTTTTGGTATGTTGGACAATTGTAAGCTTTGTACCCATGTTGGTTTTATAATGATGGTTTTGCAATAAACTTGGTTTTGGAGATTTTAGTGGTTTTTCAAAACTTAGAGACCAAAAAACTTGTTTCTGACCCTTTGATCTTGAGAGAAATGTGTCTAGCCTATGAGAATAATCCATTAAGAAGGCTTGAAATGTGAATACATGAAAAACATTGGTGGCTTTTCAAAATAGGTATCACAACCATCGATGACTGAATTACCCATTTTGAGACTTTATTGGAGCAACTTTAATGTCATCATCGTTGAAGATCACCTGAAGTTAGTAGATGAGGTGCACACCTTTCATTTGGACCTAGAAAATTATAAATAGCCTTTCTTGATTTAGAGGCTTGTAACTTCACATCTATTCATTTGAAAATTAAGGATTAGAATGTGATTAATATAAGGAATTATAGTTTTAGACGAAGAAAAAAAATCAAGTAAGGACTTGATTGTATAAATTTCTAAAAAATTCTTGAAATAATATATTTGATATTTTTTCATGAGACAAAGTGATATTTTACCATTAATATGATTATTGACGTGATCAAAAGATTGATGTCTTATCATAAATGCAGGAGTGTCGAAGTAATAAATAATCTGGCAAGACCGGGGTCGAACCACATGGAGGTTAACTATATAAATTATAAATGATGATGATGATGATGATGATGATGATGATGGGGTAAAGAGGACTTTGAGATGTAAGATTAATGTGAAGATTAAACAAGGATAAAATAATTGTCAAGGTTAGAGGATTCACTAATAGTATTAGAAATAAATATAATATAAATTCTTTTTATTAATCAACTGGAAACCACACACAAAGAATGTCTCAACTGAATGATTTATCCTTAATAGTTCATTATAAATTTTTAACTTAATCATATTAATTATCTTATTTTAGTAACACATACTTTTAAATATTGTCAGGAATTCATGATGATAACTTATGTTAACAACAAATCAAGTTCTTTTCATAGCACAAGTGTAGGTTATACCATACGGTTGGGCTATGAAAGTGCCAAGCATTTGTTGTACCAAGTGCTATACAACACAAATCTAGAATAATCATTTAACAAGCAAGGTATTAAAAATTAGTAAGATAAAAAGATAAGACATGTTAATAACAAACTTTCTTGGATATAAACATTGAAATCTATGTTGAGTTTATATTATACCTATTCTAACACCATTAGTGAAACCTTTTTACCTTGAAATAATAAACTTAGCTAAACATATAGTAAATGAAATGAAAAGCATAAACAAGAGATTAAGAAAAATATAACATGAAATAAAACTTAAACATTACAAAAATATAAAAAAAGAAATAAAAACTATGATTTTGATCTGAACAATCAAGATGCCTAAATGGATGGCAAAAGCCTCCTTTTGTAGGCCAAACTTTATAACTATTGATTTGATGACTAATTGTTGAGTGGGTGGCCAACTCTTGACTTGGTGAAAATCCTTATCTTCTTGTTTGAACAAAACATCATTGCTAACATTAGAATTGGAATCAAATAAACTCATGAAAGTTCTAGAAATTATCTTATCTTTCCAGGAAAAAAAATTGAGGTCATTTAGACTTCTATAACTTGAGATATGGGCTGAACACCGAACAATGTTTGGGCTACAAGACAGATTCAAACTTCTCTGTTGTTGATATAATTTGGACTTGAAAACGGCCTCTTTAAATCTTGGACTCCACATGAAAGTTGTAGGCCTATGTCTTACCTTTCTATCCATATAAAGCGGACCTAAATCCGAGATCTACAACTCTAGATATGACCCAATTACCGAATAGTATTTAAGTTTGGATTGAACCAACATCTCTTTTCTAAGTTTAGCCCTCTCTTTGTCCTTTCAATTTCAGTACTTAAACTCATCAATCAATCCTTTTATTTATGTGATAGGTCTGCATTTAAGATGAACATTTATCATAAATTAAGGTATCTTATAGTAAAAGAATTGTTATTATAAAACATGTTTTAGTTAAGGAGTTAATGATATTTCAAATGCAAAATGATGATATAAAACCTTGGTAAAAATGCATTTTTAAGTACTAATCAATTATTAGGTTTATATATATATATATATATATATATATATATATATATAAAATGCTATACGTCATATTTTTTTGATAAGTGATCAGAGAAACACACTTACACATCAAATACACCTATATAGATAAGCGAAGTAGAGAAAAGATAAAGCCAACACTCAATACATAACAATCTCTCCCTCTTAAAAGAGTTTTAAAAGATTTCTGATCAAATGATTCATGTGGATTACTGTTAAAGATCTTAAAATTAGACGGGTTGTGGTAGAGACAACCTAGCCTTGAAAAGTCCATCTAACCATAAAAGAATAAAGCTTTTTCAAGTAATCTTCACACAAACCCCAAATGACCCTATATTAAGTAGAGTGATCCTTGGTACTCCTAAAAAATTAAAATTATTGTTTTCACCGTGTTTATTGGTTTAAAAAAACCCCAACAACATCCCCCTAGGCTGATCTTGCATCCCCCTTTATAAACTAGCCATACACGCTCGAGGATAAGGTTTATACCCTTAAATCCAACTATTATACCGTAAGTGCAATACCCCCTAGTCAAAACCAGTCTACTTGTCACTAATTATAGAGACAAAAACGTATATGCATTAAATGTTCACACATCCTTCTATTATAATGGAGCTAGTAAAACAAAGTTATGACATGTCCATACCTCGAGGATGACCCTCGTGTTATCATCATTTTCACTCTATGGTGAAGTAATAACCATTAAAAGTTGTTATCTCAAATGATGACCTCGAAAATCGGTGCCATAATGTTTTTCCCTCTCTACCTTTGTCTCCATATAAGTTCTTGTGTTTCATAGTTATATAAATGTCCATAAGATATTAAGTAAATTATTTCATTATCTCATATCACTTTCTCTTCTTTTTCATGCTCTAATTATCTATTTCATCTTCCTCGTAAACATAACATTTAAGGTACTTTTTCCTTATCACTATGCTACCTTCAGCAGTAAGGGGTCTTGAATCTAACATGAGACTTGTTTTGCAAGTATTCCTAGAATCCATGATCAATAATTTTAATCTTTCAATTCATCCATTAGTCTTAAAAACCCATTAACTTTCGAGGTTTTCTTCGGATCTCATTATTCAATTTTCTTGTAAATAAACAAAGGAATAAAATTTAGCAAAGCATGACTAGCTACTTATTCCAAGTTTAGATGATATTCACATGCAAAATTTTTCCTTTGTAATTTCTCGAAGTAATGTCCCTATTAATATCTTTAATGAAAAATTAATAAAAAAGGTGAACCAAAAAAATACCAAATATGTTTAATTTTACCATTCCATCTATTTTTTTCATTCAAATGATCAGCTAGCAAAAGAATTTAAACCTCGAATGACAACTCAAGAATTAAAAGATTTATTAAATTCATAGCCAAAAATTGAAATTCAAAAAATTGATTTTTTTTTAATTTGAGTTTAATGGGATTTATCTATTTTCTTAACTTCTAAATTGAAATTAAATTTTTGAATATGTGCAATTTATTTTTTTCATACTTATCTTCATCTTTTTACACCATAAATCTCCTTAATATTTAAATTCTAGAGTTTTCATGCTGAGGAATATTTTTAATAGGTTTGGATGGAGAGTGAGTGAAAAAGTAAATCAAGTTAAAAACATTATGAAATATTAAGGATACAATAGATGAGATGTAACTATATATATTAATTAATTCCAAAAAATCAATGATAACTACGAAACATATGAAATTAACAGTGAGTTAATGGAAGTTATAAGATATAATTTATATTATTTTTTATTATAATTTTTTTTAATAAAAATAAAAATAATTGAATTCAAACTGATGATGTTGTTCAGCAAGCTATTGTCTAACACTTTCAAGCAGAATTCTCTTGGTTGACTAATTATGGTAGTACGTAATTTAACAGGACAGGCTCAGCTGTTCCTTTATATATTTATATCATGATTTTGTTGTCTTTTTTAATGGCTTTACAGAAGAAAAGTTACTTACTTTAGTGATCGGAAAGGATGATGGCAATTCCCCATCATGGAAGGTGACACAATTCGGTAACTTACAAATGGGCCCCTTGAGATTCGGATGTATCATACCATGACAAGAGAAAAAAAATCTAACTCGAGCTAAAAGCTCGGATGAAGGAAGATTATTAATAAAATAGCCATTGTAAATTTATATAATTATTAATTTTAAAATTTTTAGAATTAATCGAGATAGATGTAAGCTAATCTAGATATCCATGTTAATAAAAAAAAAAAAAACTAAAATACAGAAGCTCATCATTCACCAAGCAAAATCAAATTAAAATGAATTTATATGATATTGCGGGCAAGGAAATAAAACGAATGACATTCATTAAAATATGTTGTCATTACAACCTAACGATTCCATTATCTTTGGAAAAAAAGAAGAAAAACTTGTAGTATAAACTTGTTTTTATTTTAAATAATCTTGGAGTTGATATTTGTGCTCCTATGCCATATCATATGTTAATTTATGTAGTTTATATGTTATTTATTGTATGTATTTTTTGTTTTTAAATTTGGTTTGAATATTAGGGTTACTATTCAAGAAAGTTTATAAATATGTGTGAACACATCAAACTAATATAAAAAAAATTGTCATCATTTTTTTATATAAATAATCCCAATTAACATATAAATTGATTTAAAAATATTCCTTAATATCATGAAAGAAATAATGAATATATTATTCATTTTCTAAAATGAGTCATTGGAATTGCGCAATAATCCAAATTCTTTGCAGAAATGTTTGATATTGTGTTTTAAAAATGTTTTTGAAAAAAATTGAATTTTTTTTATTTTTTTATTTGTTTCAAATAAAGTTTTTTTTATGTTTTCAAATTATTTTGATGTGTTGATGTTAAAAATATTTTTTTTTAAATAAAAAAATATATTATTTTAATATATTTTAAAATAAAAAATATTTGAAAAAACAACTGTTATTATATTTTTAAATATACTATGGCTTCAACCATCACTTCACCTTATTGTTCACTGTTTACTACTGATGAAGATGTGTTTTCCTTCAATAAATTAGATTTTTAGATTTGAAAATTTTAAATTTTATCCTTCTAATTTTATTTTTATTTTTATTTTAATTTGACTCTTCCAAACTAAAATTCTTATCTCCATTCCTCGTTGGCGGATGAAAAAACTATCATGAACAGTAAGAAGATGTATTCTAAACTCATTAATTTAAGAATAACAACGTAAAGTTTTTTTGTGCATAATATTTTTTAAGAGTATTTTTTATATAAAAATATATTTTTAATATTAATACATCAAAACAATTAAAAGATATTTTAAAAAAATTAATTTAATATTTTTTCAAGTGAATTTAAATACAATGTAAAACACAAAAGCAAATAACTTTAGGAAGGGAATGCATTTTCATAACAAGTCACACCATGTTTGTAGTTAGCATAATTATAACATACATGGATTTATATTAGCGGGATCATTGTATCAAGAAAATGTACAAAATCTTTGTTTTATATTCAATTATAAAGGAGACTGATTGCTGTGTGCATTTTGTCATTCGTGGCACAAGGGATCCAAGATCGATGGAGTAGGGTTATTGCAATATTAGTCTAGATTCTCAACTCTTCAATTAAACAAAGCCCCTAAAGATATGGTGCCAAGTCCACTGCTGGGGTCTGAAGTACAATCATATCCCAACAAACCTTCATATATCAAAACAACTACAAATACACGCGCATATATATTTCATGTAGCCAGGAGCGAAAAAAAAAAACACCACACACACACACATATATATATATATAAACCTTTAAAACATTTAATTTCTATTTATTTAAGTGACTAGGAGAGAAGGATAACTAAGTTTATTACAAGCTAAAATTTTTAAAGATGAAGAACACCATGAATATATAAATACATTTAAAATCCTCAATTTTTATTTATGCAATTTTAACTTGTCAAAAAATTATTACAATTGGTTACGAGGAAAGACAAAAAATATTGATTTTTTAGTCATCTAAGTAACACTTGTCAATACACACACACTTCTAAATTGAAAACAAATATTTCTTAAAAGCTCTTGCATCAGTCTCAATAACTTAAAAAAACCTTGCCCTCAAGCTTAAATTGTTTCTGGATTAGAGTCTTCTCAATAAAAAACAACCATCTACCATGAAAATGTTCAACATAAAGTTATTTGAGTATAATCTTATTAATGAAAAAATAATGATCTTCTTTTATGCGAGCCATCCTATTATAGGTCCTTAACATCGTTGCGTCGCTATTTTATTATGGATTCTTAACACTGTTGTGCAGGCTGTCTCATTGTAAATCCCTAACACCTTTATACAGGTTACCCCGTCATGGGTGTCTAACATCTTTGTGTTGCCCATTTCGTCATGGATCCCTACTATCTTTTGTGGATTGCACCTTCGTGGATCCTACCACCATGATTTCCAATAACATCACATAACAACAAACCACAAACAATTATTGGATTTCGATACCAACTAGCGTATCGAAGAGTGAAGGGTAACAAGATTTATTACAAGTCAAATTCCTAAAAAACCAAGAGCACCGTAATAATGAAAAGACATCCAAAATATTCAACTTTTATTCATTCAAGTTTTACTTTCAAAAAGCTATTTCATCTCTTTATTATATATATATAAAAGGCTTAGTTATCTTTAAAATTCATTAAATATTTGATTAATAAATCTAGAGTAAATATAAAATTCTTAGGATAAAATTCCTTGCAAAGAAAATTATAAAGTTGTTATAATTAAGCTATTCTTATTGCATTAAAGAAGTGTTTCTAAATGTTCCTGGTTAATGTTCTATTAAGATTAAATATTAATTAAAGTTGTTGAGACTAATACTTATTATGAAAGAAGGTGATTGTTCTCATAAACTGAGGTATGATTGATATCCATAACAAATATGCAGATGTTTATTAAATGACATGTGCATTGAACTAATCCACATGAGAATTTCATATAAAGAGATCACTTGTATATATGGAAAAGCTTACGTAACAGTTGTGTAAGTGATCTTTAGACTTGAAATCATTACGTTATTTTATATATGGAGTGTTATATTTTGATCTTGCTACACATTGTCCTAATCAAGGGTAACAAATTGGTATATATTTAGTATAACATGAATTATATGAAGCTATTTAAGTAATCAAGAGAGGATTCACCACCCATGTTGAGTTAGGAAAAATTTCTCATCATATTCTCAAATAATATTGATTGTAAATCTTTGTGTAAGGTGGAATGAGATTTGAAAAGAGTTTCAAATCTTATTAAAAAAATCAATGACTATGGTGTTGAAAAAAACATGATTTAACAAAGTAAAAACACTTTATGCTATAATATCTAAATCAGAATATTATTGATGAAGGATAACAATTACACTAAGAAACTGGTCACTAAAATATTAAGTCAAATCTCTTATGACTTTCTTAATATTTGGAGAATTATGATATGTTGCTAGATTTTATACTTGGTCTTTAAATATAAATCAATAAATTGTTAACTTGATAATAAATTAATTTGTCTAATTTATTTAATCATATTATATTTAAGATTGTGATTTTATATTTGAGATAATTTATTAGAGAACTTAATGGGTCACATACATAAAAACCATTGGTCAGAAAATAAAATAGAATAATTAACTAAATATGACTTGATTTTAAATAAATTTTAGAAATTGAGAACTAGAATGTAATTAATATATGAGATTACAATTCTAGATCTAAAAACAATCAAGGACTTAATTAAATAAATTTCTAAAATTAGCTTAAAATAATATATATGATATTATTTAAGGAGTGAATTGATATTTTTTTTAATTATTTATAGAGTTTTTAGATTTCTCTATATATAGAATGTTATGTCTTTTATTTCCTATGTGTTATGATGTAAATTGTGAGTAAAATACACTACGTAAACACCTAAAATATAAAAGAAAAGAGCTAGCACTATAAAATATAACAATCCCTTTCTTCTAAAATGATTTGGGAGATTTCTCACTGGTGATTCATATGGATCATTATTAGAGGGCGATCATTTAAATGATTTGTAGTTTACGACAACTTAGCTTTAAAATATTTATTCAAAACTGAAAAGAATATTTGATTTTCATGTAATTATTTATATAAATCATAAACAATATTAAATTTATCTAACAGGAATCTTGAGGCTACCAAAATAATTTTAAGATTATAATTTCCCCTGTGCATATGTGATTCAGAAAATCCAACATTTCGAGCCCTAACATTCACATTATACCAATAGCTTATTTGAAAAAAACCTCAGCTACAGTGTACACACTCTTGGAGTGGAGCCTTAAAGGGAATTGATCTGCTCTCATTTTTAACTTCCAGGGTTTTTGGCTTGAAACCTTAAGTTCTTGACTGCCCGACTGATGCCTCGTTATCACGGAAAAGAAAGAAAGAAAGCGTCAATCCATTTTAATTGTTAATAAGAAGTTGAGGTTAAACGTAGCAATTTTTTCCTGATTGTATCATTATTAGCGACCTGATGGTTGGAGTCGTCAAAGCCTACAGCTTATATAATCAGAATTGCTACGACAACAATCTAATGGTTAAATCGTTTTAATGATCTTTGTCATAGTTTTATTTATTTTATTTAATCTTTTTATTATTACCGAAGCAATCTACTGGAACTTGATCGGAGAGTGTGCTAAGACTATAGAGCAGCATGTGCCATGTGGAATCCCATTAATTGATCATCCATTCTTGCGAAGCCTTGGTGTTGCCCGTGAATCACGATACACAGCTTAGAAATATTAAATATTAAATATTAGTGATCAAATGTAAATCATAATAGCGGAATGATTGGTTGATAATGTGGAATCTTGACAATTAACTGATTGACTTCCTTTATTACGTCGGAGCAAACAGTATGTTCTACCGGGGGTTCCTTCTTTTCGGTGTCCAAGCCGAGGATTATTATAAAACACTCACATGATTGCCTTCGTGGTCTTAGAAGAATACGATTTTTCTTAATGGTTAAGAATATATTTGGAACATTTTCAGCATTAATTGAGGTAAAATCCCACCGTCAAGAATGTATCTAGGGTGCTTTGTAAAATAAATTCGCTGGTTTTAAATTTTAAATACCAAGAAAGAATAAACTCTTTTTTTATTTATTTGCCAAGCTAACTCCATAAAATTCTTAAAATTGGATTTGAGATATAAAATTAGGTGGGATCAGTTCATAAATTATGTATGTATGTGTGTATTAATTAATGTTCAATCACATATTATTATAGTTGTAACTATTATTTGATTGTGAGATTAACTTAATTAATTAAAAAAGGAATACCAGCCAGTTCTCAAAGAGAAATAGCACTTCATTTACCATATTCATTCGAAGTAGGCAGACTAAAAAACCAAGATATCATTATTTGGAGATGTGGAGAACACAGGTGTGCAGACAAATGCCAAATGCTTAAGTTGTTAATTTCGAGTAAATTCTATTTATAAATTAAGGGTCAACTTTCTAATTAAAGGTGGACGTGTGAGAGATTACCATACATTTTTATTAATAATTGCTTTATTAGAGACCTTTTCTTTTTATCCTCGTTGGAACTTTTAATCACAAACTAAAATATTTCCATTGCTTGATTTAAGGTCCCCCAATTTCCAACCACATAAAAGATTATTACTATGTTGCAGAAGAAGTTAAATATTTTTATAAAATAAATATTTAGATGATGATAATATTTTTTTTTTAGTAAAAAAAATTAAATCATATGAAAATTAACTTGATATGATCCGATTAACTTTACAAATTCAAAAATAACCTAAATGACTTGTAAAAATATTATTTAATTAAAAAAAATTAGATGAAATTAGAAAACATATTTAATTAAAAAAAATTTGGTGTCAACCAGGTTAACTCATAAATTGTGTTATTAGAGTTGGATAACCTAATAAAAAAAATAAATTTAATATTAAAGTATTAAATTAAAAAAAAATACTATTTCAATTAATAGTGTTTTGTAATAATATGTGCAGTAAAAAAAACCCTCATCTTTTAGAATTGTTTTATAATATATATAAGGCTTTTCTAGTATTTTATAATAATATGAATTTTCAATTGAGAAGGAGCTTGAGAAGCCGGTGGGTAGTGAAAAGGCAAATTGCAATCCTAAAGTTAAAGTTTAGGATTTTGTTTTTGTTCTATGGAACGAATTAGAATTTCCTTATAATCTCGGGTTTAAGAGTGAGAAAGGAACAAAAATTATCAACCGCAACAAAATTCGTGAGCTAGATTTTGAGCAAGTAGGGATGCTTTATGTACAAGGATTTATGTGGGGTTTCTATACTTTTTGATTCATTTCGAGAAAAGGGATAAAAAAAAAAAAAGGAGAAAAATAAGTGAGAATTCAACATGGGAAATAATTTTTTTTTTGGGTATCGCTAGATAGCCATGTTGAGTCGTTGACAACTTCATTAGTGCTAATTACACATCTGTTTTTACTCCCAAGGCACTGTGCCATGGCAACTTTAGCTGGCAATTTGATTTGCACTCGCAAATGCCCATTAAACCACAAATATATTATCGTAGTAATTCCTTAAATCTAAATATTTTGGTTCCGTCTGCATCGCAAGCCTTTATAGTCAGAAACAGTGTTAATTAAGGGTATAAATGGAGACCTACCAAACAGTGACTAATGAAATCCTAACCACCGCAATGACATCAGGAGACCAATTAAAAAATATAAAATATCCAAACGACCCTCTTAAAATTCTGTAATACTAAACAATTCCCTTTTTATATAGTTTGTCTATCTTGATTTCAAACTGAATCCCATAAACTACACTTATTAAAGCTTGTATGCTTGCATGGATAAAATAATTAATGAATATTGAATACAATAAAACACACAGAGACAGAGATAAATAATCTATGTAATAAGGACACCATCACCCATACGAATATGGTTGTTCGGAGGCAATTGTCACCGGATTAAGCCCATCAAACTAATAATAGCATAACAATTGATTGGTTCTTTTTAATTTTCTTTTTGTGGGGAGAAGCATGTGTGCATCTGCAGGTTTTTCTTAAAGGCCAAATTGTCACTTCCAGCACCAATAATCCATGGCCAAATTGAAATTGAAAAAAGCTACAGCTTAGCTTGTAAATATTATAATTATAAGAGGTGTAATTTAATTGATTATGTTTTAGATTTGTTTTATAGAGGTTATTAGTTCAAGTTTTATGAATCTTAGGATCACTGAAGATTTACATGATTATTAACTTTAGAGCCTGTGGGATTAGTTTAGATGCACGCAAACTGATTCGAACACTCATATTAATAATAAAAAAAAAATTATACCAAAAACCCTTTCCCCCCTGTTTCATAACAAATAAAATTCATTTTCCTTTTTCTTTTGTTTAGCATCATAACACACACATATTGTTTATACCCTCCTCTCCATCTATCTAGCTGTTCCTACTGGCTTCTTCTCATTGGGTTCCTGGAGAAGGAAATGGCTGAGGCTGGAGATTTGCTACAGTATAGCAAATATAACTCTCGATCTTAATTATTTACAAGTCTGAATGAAACTAACATCTCTACTACAATAGACACTGTAGGGGTAAAATGGATGTCCCAATTAATTACAGCAGTAAAAGAAACACCCTAGAATCTCAACTCATTAATTATTACTTTTTTTTTAATCTACTTTCCCATTCACTATTCATTAACAAATGTTAATTATCCCTGAGTCACCACCTTCATTAGTTTCCTTTACTAAAGGCACCAAATCAGAGAAAGAGACTCTAATACTTGTTTGGTTTAAGTGTTAACTAGCAAGAATAACTATATAGTTTGACCACTAGCTCCGAATTTCAGGATGGAAGGGAATTTTAACCATTAATATATCAAACAATGCATGTAACGTGCAAACCGGTTTGGTAAAAAAAAAACTGTTCAAGTCCAACCCGAAATCAATAGTTATAGAATAATTCACCAGTGAATAATCTAGCAAAACAAAATTAGTTAATAATAATTAATTAGCAAAGAAACAAAGAACACAACTTGATTAGCAAGCAAAAATTAAGTATTGTGACCCTTCAAAAGAAACCAGCAAAGAAACAATAATATACCCAGAGGAAAAATGAAAAACAAAAGGGGGGCGGGGGGGGGGTAAATTTCACTAAACTAATGATTAATGCTCCCACAATAAAGTCTCAAAACCACTAGTAATTACGTTATTTTCTGGAATTATTGACAAGTACTGATCGCTAAAATACCCATTACTCTTCACGCCATAATCTTCATAACACCAAGATTGATTAATGTACGGCCACGAGTCACCAAATAAAACAAACTCGGGAGATTCCTCGTAACTCGTTTCCAAACTCGGCAGCTCAACTATCTCACTCAGTTCCTCAGGAGTCGCCACGTCACTTGTCACCCTTACTGTTGAAGATGATGATGATGAGGAGGAGGAGGAGGACTGTGTCATTTGTGAGGACGATGACCCATTATTATTACTGGCCGTGCTGTTATTATTACTGTTGTTTTCGTCGCTGCAGACATTGGTGGTGACTGTAGTGACAGTGTTGAAGTCCATAGAAGCGGCTTTAGCGGCGGCAGCTTGGACATCACGTGGAGAGTTAGAAGCGGGTCGGGGGAGCGACCCGGCTAGTTCGGGGAAGTTGAGGATGGCTGAGTTGCCTTTTATGCTCAAGGCTGCAACGTCATGGGCACGTGCTGCCATTTCTGGGGTGGAGAAAGTTCCTAGCCAGATCCGATTCTTCTTTCTGGGCTCCCGGATCTCCGACACCCATTTTCCCCATGTCCGCATTCGTACCCCCCTGAACACCGGGTGCTTGCTGTTGTTGCTACTGTTAGTTTCCCTTGGCCTCTTTGGTTTTCTCAGGTTTTTTTCCGGGTCGGGTTTAGAAACGGGGTTTGGTGATAACCCAGATGAAGATGTTGAAGATGGGGTTGGCGAAGAGGAGTAGGAGTAAATGCTTGAAGAGTCTTTCTTGGAGTTGGAGTTCGAAGTCGGCGGATCAGTCATGTTCTTGGTGATAGAGTGTGTGGTCTGTTTTGTTTAATTTAGACTTACGAATAAGCACCCAAGAGGAGGGGGGGGGGGGTGATTTGGATGTGGAGAAGGAAATGCACAAAGAAAGTTGGGTTTTTTATGGATGGAGGGAATTTATAGGGAGAGAGGGTAGTTCTGTTGCTATAAATTGCAGATGGAGGAAGAAAGAGGAAGATAATAGAAAAATAGAGGTAAGAGAGGGTCAGGGAAGGGAGCCGAACTTGAAGGGCCGACGTCCTAGCTATATGTGACATTTATATTTCATAAAGTCTTGTTTTGTTTATTTAACACCCAGCTAATAAAAAGTTGAAAAAAAAGAAAAAGAAAAAGAAGTTGGACTTGGACTCCGAGTTCATAAACTCCTCTCAAGTTCAACTTAAAATGATTGTTGGTTGAATTGATCAACTTGAACACAGAAATCAGTGTTGATGCTAAAAGAAAGTACCAAGCATCTATGGGTTTTTTTTTATGCTTCCCTCTAACAGATCGAATATTTAAGCATGTATACAAGGATCATATGTATGTATTCATTCATGCTAGTACGTGTTGTGGTCTTTGTTAATTATTTGTCTCGTGCAACTATATATATATATGTATGATACCGTATTTCTGACCAACTATACTCGTACGTTTTAAGGGTTTTGATTTTATATTGATACATTCCACCCCTTGACATTATTAAATATAAGGGAATTTGGGGTGCATTATATATATATATGACCAACTCTTGGGGTTCTATTTTAATTTGTGATATCGTGTCTAGCTAGCTACTAGTAATTAATAATGTCTTTTTTTTTTTTCTTTCAAGAATAGCGTTTGATTATCGATCTTCAAATGATAAAATATGATGCCCATATACACACACTGACATGTACATATTAACAAGGAGGAGACAGAGAGGGGCGGATGGGAATGAGAGCAGATGAGTGCTGTGAAACGGGAGTGGCCCTAGAGAAGGAGGAGGAGGGGAGGGGCATCACAACGCATGCATAGCTGGCATAGCCGTTCTGTGAAACTAGGATTTTTCGATTATACATTAATGGCCTAGGCTCACTGTAGTTAATACACTCTTCTCCTTCATAATTATCTACGTATTTTCTGCTTATTAATTGATGTCATAATTAATACTGCTGCTGTTTCTTCAACAGAACTAACTAATTTGCCAAACTTTGTTTAGTACCCAAAATGTATTAATTTGAGAGACTTGCACGCACCAGATTTCCTTTTCTGCTTATTAATTTGTGCTACTTCAGGTTTTCCATTGTCGTACGTATATGTTATATCTGGGGGGTGGTACTAAATCTAGAGAGCATAAATAAAATTTGAGTTTGAGTTTTTGAGTGTTTTCTGCTTGCTTGTTCTTCGGAACTAGGGTTGACAGAGTTACCATGCCTTCATAACTCCCGAGTTGTAGAGGCTTTATTGATTCTCGACCGAACAAGATAATAGATTTAGTTGAGCTTTGTTAGAAATTTTATGTAGAATTTCTTAAAACTTTACATCATAACTTGAAGAACATATATTTTTTAAAAGCCTTAAATGAGGTTTTTCTTTTATATAGATTAACCCGAAGGTGATTCTTGGTTTAAAGGGATACAGTATTCACATTTTAGCTATAGCTACTTTTTTTATGCAAAACAATTTGCTAGTTTCAAACTTAACTTTTTTGGTAAAACAAAAAAGACGGCTTTTTTATTATTATTAAAGAAAGCTAAGATAATGGCTTTTGAGGTGGAAATGCAATCTCAATCTCATAAGTATAAATAACAAGTGACCTACATGCGAAATCTCTTTTTTCGAACACAAATTGTAACAACCAATCCAGGACCTGTTTGCATTGCGTCCTTTCTTATGTACTATATTTTTAGACTAATTAGTGCAGACAATGACACTACAAAAATTTAAAAAAAAAAAAAAAAAAACAGTCTCTTTCCATCGTAGTTGTTGACTCTAAAGGTGGGTATGATATTATAAAAATGATGATAATTTAAAATTTTTTTATTTAAAAATATATTAAAATAATTTTATTTTATTTTTTAAAAAATTATTTTTAATATCAACATATTAAAACAAAATGAAAATATATAATTTTTTTTATTTTAAATAAAAAAATTAAAATTTGAGAGAATGCAATGGAACACCCTAAGACTTTAAAATTTGAGAGAATGCGATGGAACACCCTAAGACTATTATAAATTTTTTTTAAAAAATAAATAAAAAGAAAGAGTTTCTTGTTTTAGCTACTCTATGACACGGATTGTGAACTGCTTCAATTCATCTTAATAGGATACTTATTTATTATTTATGAATAATTTTTTATTTTAGTTATTATTTTTCAAAATTTTATCATTCCTTGTCATATTTACATAGTTTTAAATCTAATAATTTATTCTATTTATCATGCCACGTTGTATTGTATTCATGATTTCAAAAAAATAATTCCACATTAAATTGATGCTAAATTTTGTAAAATAAATATTTTTTTGGGTGTAGAAAATTACAAGTTAGTTCCTAGAGTTGTTTCCTTTTTATTTTTGGTTCACATGTTTGATTGTAATAATGCCATAATTTTTTTTTTGCCACACAAGTTTTATAAATTGTTTTGTCGAATAAGTTTATTCTTTCTTTAATTTTATCCTCTCAAATTCCGGTTGGATGTAATGATTTGTATAATCACACCAAAATCAAAAAAAATAGAACAAAAATAAAAATAAAAGAGAAGTAAAAAGAAAGAAAATCTGAATTTTTTTATTGTTTTGATATGTTGGGTTGTCACCCAATAATTACATTTGTTTTTTTTTTTGGCTAGATTCTATATCCATGTCTAAGGTTCAACCAATTAACCTCTAACACAATACCCTTCTTAAAACCATCAAAGAGCTTCAAACACAAATGAAAGAGAAGAACTTTATACACAAACATGAATTTTGTATCCTTTGCCAATAATTTGCATAAGAGTAATGCTATTTTTAAAAATTCGTTTATAAATCTTTGATAAAAACCTGCATATTCAAGAAAAGAATGAACTTCCCATATACTCACGAGATAAAGTAAGGAACAAATAATATTTATTTTAACTTTATTAACTTCAAGACCTCTAGCAAAAACTACGTGCTCTAAAACTATCCCATATTCAACCATAAATTGACACTTCTCATAATTCAAAATGAAATTAGTTTATATGTATCTTTTCAAAATAAGTTTTAAGTTTTCAAGACATGCATAAAAAGAATTATCATAAATAGTAAAATCATCCATAAAAACCTTTATGATTCTTTTTACATACTTTAAAAATATACTCATCATGCATCTTTGAAAAGTAGTACATGCAATGCATAGACCAAAAAACATTCTCTTACATGTGAAAGTACCAAGAATGCTAAACTAAACAAAAACACAAACTTGATTCAAGTAAACAAGGATTAATATCCCCTGTAATAGTGCTAAAAATCTGACATGTGTTGAAATCATGAAAATTAAAATTCTTAAAACCAATGATTTGTAGTATAGAAAGTAAAGATATCGTTACATAGAGGACAAGTTTTAGAATTTGGTTACATAATCAAGACAAGTTATATAAGTTTAGATTAAAGCAAACCAAGTAAAAATACATGAAATATACTAATCTGACGAAATCAACTAATTCTTTTTATGATCTAAACTAAATAAAAGTAATTAAATGGAGGATTTTGTTTATAATCTAAACTAACTAAAAGCAACTTCGAAAGCTTAGAAAATAAAAGAAATTAAGAGAAAAATTAAGAGAAAAATTGGTAGAATACAAAAAATAGAAAGAAAACGTTTTTTTTACAAGTATTCCTCATGGATAACTAAACATCAATCATTCAACCTAGATATGTTTTCTAATTTTATTTATGATAATCAATAAATCAACCATGGGAAATGACAAATTTTACTATCTATCCTTAATTTTTAGTTAACCTAGCATTCATGATTAATTAACTCTAATCGCACAATAACTTTTATTAAGTATGCAAGATTTAATTACGTGAAAATATTAACACCAAGATAGGTATTTATTTATATAATTAAACACGTATGGAGAGTTAATTTAATTAAGAATTATATTTTTCAAGTAACAAATAATCAAGCATGAGTTTGAAAATTAGATACTCTTGCTACTCAAGTTGATTAGTCATGAATCCATCATAAACTAATCTCTAACAACAAATTTAAAACCAAAAGCATATGTCGTGCATCATATTTATGGAATTTCAATCATCAATCATAAATCATCAAATTTAATCATAGAAAAAATAAAATATTCATGTATCATAAATCATATTTATAATAATTTTAAATACAAATGCTCATGATAATTTAAATCCAAGGGCATTAAACTCTTAAAATTGAAAACTAAAATTGTCATAAATTTAAAAAAGAAAATAAGACAAAATAAATAATAGAACCCTTCTATTTTTCTAAATTTTGAACATGATCCCCTTCATTTTTTTAAAGTTGGGACTACTTGTAGATGAAATTGAGGAGGAGGAGAAGTTTTCTTGTTAATAACTAATTGTTAATTAGATTAGTTTAAAGTTTTCTTATATTAAATTGACTTCAACGATTTGTGCATTGATTTTGACCTTTAAAAGATATTTTCTAGTCATATGGGACATGGCCACATCATTAATGAGATGCCACATCATCATCCCAACATGGAAAGATTGGGCCAACACTAGTTTTCTAGTAGATTTCAGACCCAACTTTAAATAAGTCATTTTCTCTTGTCTAGATGAGTTATTAGACCTATCCATTTAGGATCTTAATATATTATCTGTAATGGTTTGTCCAAATGTGCTTTTTTTAGTCATTTGCTTGAAATTGTGCTAAAAATGCTTCATTTAACTCTTTTTAACACTTTGTGTCTCCATAGCACTGTTAAACACAAAACAAGATAGATAGGCTATTGTAAAACACAAAATATGAATAAAAGACTAAGAATAAGGTACTAAAAATATAGAATACTATGAGTGTATTAGTCATCGACTTTCATTGATGGCTTTCTTTGGTATCATTTGATTTGTTTTGGTGGCGACACAACCATATGTAAGAGGTCCAATTTGGCTCAAATGACCCTATGTTTTTTTTCTTACCTCTCTCTTCTTTTCCTTGATTTTAATGCTTGAATCTCTAAAAAATAATAAAGTAGTTTGTCATTTTTATGTCAAATTTGTTACTTAATCTTTAGATTTAGTTTTGGGTTTCATAATATTTTTTGGATTGCTTTCTATTGAGTTATCTTGGTATCCTAAACAAAATCACGGGTTTGGTAAGTTATTTGAGGTTGACTTGGATTATTTTTTTTGTCCTTATTTTTTAATTGATTCTTTTTTTTTTCAATTCATCATTCAATTATTGGTTTGTTGCAAAATAGGTTTTGTGATAGTTTTTTATTTATTTTTTATGACTTTATCTTCTTATCATGACTTGGGTCACGAGTTTGACAGTTTAGTTCAAGTTGACTTTGTCATTTTTTGGGGTACTTTTTATTTGATTTTACTTCTCAAATTTATCTTTTAAAATTAGGTTGGTTATGGCACTAGGCTTTGTTATTTTGTTTTTTAATTTTCTTTATGTTCACTTATTCTAGTCTTATAACCTTGGATAGGCTAACCCAGGTCATGGGTTCGAAAACTTAACACATGTTGACTCGAATATTTTTTTTTAATTTTTTTTTATTTTATTTTTCAACATTGTATTGGTGGAGAATTAAGCTTCATAATTTCTTTTTTCAATTTACTTTCTATAAAGTTATCATATTCTCATGACCCAAGCCGTAGGTTTAGAAGGTTAATCCAAGTTGACCAAGTTATTATTTTTTTAATTTTATCATTCAATATTTTTTTTAATTGAAAATTGAGCTTCATAATTTATTTTGATTTTCTTTCTATGAGATTTTTACTGTCTCATTACTTAAGGTGCAAATTTGACAAGTTATTGATGCGGACCAGCCCAGAAACACCAGCAAGGACCCATTACATGTTCCAAATGGACCAATGACTCGGTCCAAGACAAAGACATTGAAAGACGCATTGAATGCATTGGTTTTGAATGTTTCCACCAAGTCAGAATTGGAAGGTCCATTGGAGTATCAAGAGGAGATCCTAGTACATCTTATCCATGTGGAAGAGGGATCCAATACAACCTTATTTGGGCCATGAGATAAGGGCTTTATTTTATTTTGTTAGCTACAGCCCAAGGCTTGTTTGGGCTTAATTCATACTTTGTTTTAAGCTAGGATCCAAGGCTTGTTTGGATTAAGTTATGGGCTTTTCATTTTTGGGTTATGGGCTTTTCATTTTAGGGTTTTGGGCCAGTTTTGAGTGGACCTCATATAAGTCCACATAAAGGGTCCATTAGGGTTAACTTTTCAAGAACTATTTAAACTCATGTAGGCCAAAATTTCGGCAGCTTTGATGAATATTATTCTGAATTTTTTCAGTTTTAACGTGTGAGAGTGATTCTTGCATTCTTCAGTTCTTAAACGAACTGAATCTGACTTATTGAAGATTAACTGGCTTCGTGGCGTCATTCTACTCATTCCAATAGTGTTGGTGCCTTGGGGCAGGTTTCCATTGTGTCGCACTCATATCAGACCTATTTCGGCTTTCCGGGATCAGATCTCAATCTTGATTGTGGGTTGCGTGACCACGTGATCACGAGGTTCGCATCAGTTGGTATCAGAGCTAGGCTCCGAAACAAGGTCATATCATTATGTTATTTTCGTTTTTTTTTTAGTGTCCCTTAAGTTTTTTAGTGTTTGCATCCATCTTCTTGTTCTTCGTGTCTGTGTCATCTAAGCAAAAAAAAAAAAAAAGTTTATATTTCATCTTGTTACTGCCTCTAATCATATCAGTTTGTTAAAAAGAAAAAAAAAATCAGAAGGAAATAGAGAAAAGAGTGATTAGTTGAAATTTGAAGGATCATTCAATTTTTGCCGCAGAAACACAAATCTTGGTGAACCATAAGCAAACCACCTCGGAATCAATTTAAACTTCATATTCAGTCTATTGGGGGTGGGATCGCATGATATATCAAAGTTGGGCTTATTCTGATATTATTTGCTTGAGGTTTTAATTCGAGTTTCAATTTTGCCGCAAAACACTACTCTTAGTGAACCCTAGGTAAAACACCTTGGAATCTATTGAAACTTCATATTCTGAGTATTGGGTATGCGATTGCATCACATATTAAATTTGGGATTATTTTGATATCAGTTTCTGGAGGTTTTAATTGGAGGTTCAATTCTGCCGCAAACTGATCATACAAGGGGTTTGGGTACCTAGACATTATAGAACGACCTATAAATTGATTTTTGGTGTTTTCATAGTATTGCAATACTAAATATTGAATTTGAGGTCATTTCGAGATCGTTTGGTCTGGGTTTCAATTCTGTTACGTAAAATTGCGTAATAGGTTAGATTTGCCTCGAGTTTCAAAACATGATCTTTGCTGTTTAGTTTTGTCCAAATATTTTTGTTTCTGCTATATTTGGATTATCTAGGAGTCAAGTAATTGTTTTCTTAACATTCGCTTCTGTTTTATTTCGTGTCTTCGTTTCGTCCACAATTCGTACGAATTTGCATTGCTACTCGCAAAATCGTAATTCTAGTTTTGTTTTGCTTTGTTTTTAGTATATTTATTGATTCTTGAGTCTGAAAATTATATTTAGAGTGCGCTGCGAAGGCTATTGACTTTGATTTGTTGATTTCAGTTCCTAAAGAACCAAAAGAAAGCAAGTTGTGAGGTAAAAGGCGTAGAGAGCTTAATAGAGTGAAAAGCCTTCATTTTTGTTTGTGTGATACACGAGAGGTGTGAGGATATATTTGTGCTACTGACCAAATTTTGCAGATTCAAAGAATGTCTGAAAACAACGAATCAGCGACACAAAACGTTGACGTAGCTTTCCAATTGCGATCCATAGGCCAGCAACTTGAGCTGTTGTCTAGGACGTACAAGGATCTGAAAGAGGAGGTGAATTCGATAAAGCAACAGAATAGCGGGGCTGATCGACGGGGAAATACGGTCCGTATGGCTGCACGGAATGTTAGATCTGATTTTGAAGAGTTTGTTGATGAAAACGCAGATGCGGGAGAAGATGACTATGATTTTGCATCAGCTGGCCAAGGAATCAGGTCTGGACCGAACAGGGCTAGGAGGAATGTGAATTTCCGTGGCATGAGCACTTATGAAGATATGGATGGGGACTTGGACACCATTAAACTAAAAATTCCTACCTTTCAAGGTAAAAACGATCCCGAGGCTTATTTGGAGTGGGAGAAAAAGGTAGATTGGATTTTTGATTGCCATAGCTATTCTGAACAGAAAAAGGTGAAATTGGTGATAATTGAGTTTACGGAGTATGCGTTGATTTGGTGGGATCAGATTGTGATCAGTAGGAGGAGGAATGACGAGCGACCCGTTCAGACTTGGGGGGAGATGAAAGTCTTAATGAGGAGACGATTTGTGCCAAACCACTATTATAGAGACTTATATCTGAAGCTCCAAGGTTTGAATCAAGGTTATAAGACAGTAGATGAATATCACAAAGAGATGGAGATAGCAATGATTCGGGCTAATGTTGTTGAGGATAGAGAAGCCACCATGGCTAGATTTCTTAATGGGTTGAATCGGGACATTGCTAATGTGGTTGAGCTACAGCACTATGTGGAGCTAGAGGACATGGTTCACATGGCGACGAAGGTTGAGAGACAACTTAGGAGGGGGCATGCTCGGCCAGCGTTTAATTCGGGTTCGTCATCATCTTGGAAGCCGAATCTAAAGAGAGAGGGCACTATCCGCCCAAGATCCTTTGGTCCTTCTAGAACTGAACCACCAAAGGCTAAAGTTGATGTCCCTACTGATGCCAAAGGCAAATCTGAAACTCAACCTAAACGTACTCGTGATGTTAAATGTTTCAGGTGTCAGGGACATGGACATTATGCTTCAGAGTGTCCAAACAAGAGAATCATGATGATTAGAGATAATGGTGATGTGGAATCTGAAAGTGATAGTTCTGACTGTGAAGGCATGCCACCATTGGAGGATAGTGATGGGGATGAGTTAGCATTACCGGTTGAGGAGTCCTTGGTTATAAGGCGAACACTTCAGGTTCAGGTCAAAGAAGATGATACTAATGAACAAAGGGAGAACATCTTCCATATGCGTTGTTACGTACAAAGAAAGGTGTGTGGTTTAATTATAGATAGTGGAAGCTGTGTTAATGTTTGCAATGCCACCCTTGTTAGTAAACTGAATTTGTATACTGCTAAGCATGCTAAACCATATAGATTGCAATGGCTGAATGATAGTGGTGAAGTGAAAGTGACTAAACAGGTTGTGGTTCCATTTTCGATTGGGAAATATGTTGATGAAGTTCTGTGCGACGTGGTACCAATGCAAGCAAGTCACATCTTGTTGGGGAGACCATGGCAATATGATAGGAAGGCAATTCATGATGGGGTTAAAAATAGGTATACCATTGTAAAAGATGGTAAAACCATCACTCTTGTACCTCTTACACCCAAACAGGTGTATGATGATCAAATAAAGCTAAAAAGTGAGCATGAGGCGATGGGGAGAGAAAATCAAGGTGAGGAAAAAGGGGAGAGAAGACCATCAGATTCGGCTAGAACCCAAACCACTACAACCCATTCGGCCACCCATCCAAACACAAGCAAATATTCGGCCAACACTCCAAACAAATCAAACCATTCGACCACAACTCAAAAACACCCAAATCTGGCCGAGAGTGGAGGTAAGACAAGAGGAGTGAAGAAAGTCAGCAAGTGTGATGAGAATTGTGTGGAAAAACTAAAGAAACAACCCAATTTTTATGCTAGAGAGGGTGAGGTCAGATCTGTATTTTTCACTAACAAGCCAATGATCTTACTTGTGTACAAAGAGGCTTACTTTAATACTAATGATCTTGATCATATTGTGCCTAGTGTTGCTATTTCTTTGTTGCAGGGATTTGATGATGTGTTCCCCGACGATACTCCGAGCGGATTACCACCATTGAGGGGGATAGATCATCAGATTGATTTCGTACCCGGAGCTTCAATTCCTAACCGACCAGCTTATAGAAGCAATCCCGAGGAGACGAAGGAGCTTCAAAGGCAAGTTGATGAGCTGATGGAAAAGGGCTACATTCGTGAGAGTATGAGCCCGTGTGCTGTACCCGTGCTACTTGTGCCAAAGAAGGATGAAACATGGAGGATGTGTGTTGATTGCCGAGCCATCAACAACATAACGGTAAAGTATAGACATCCCATCCCTAGGCTTGATGACATGTTAGATGAGTTACATGGATCCTGTATTTTCTCTAAAATTGACTTGAAAAGTGGGTACCATCAAATTAGGATGAAAGAAGGTGATGAATGGAAAACAGCATTTAAGACTAAGCATGGTTTGTATGAATGGTTAGTAATGCCGTTTGGACTTACAAATGCACCTAGTACGTTTATGCGTTTAATGAATCATGTGTTGCGTGCATTCATAGGTAAGTTTGTGGTTGTGTATTTTGATGACATTTTGATATATAGCAAGAACTTAACTAAGCATCTTGATCATTTGCGTAATGTACTTAGTGTGTTGCGTAATGAGAAATTGTATGCTAATCTTAAAAAGTGTGCCTTTTGCATGGAGAAAATTGTGTTTCTTGGCTATGTTGTAACTGCACAGGGTATCGAGATGGATGAGGAGAAAGTTAAGGTCATCCGGGAATGGCCTACACCCAAATCGGTAAGTGAGGTAAGGAGTTTTCATGGGTTAGCTAGTTTTTACAGGCGTTTTGTGAAAGATTTCAGCACAATAGCTGCGCCCTTGAATGAAGTTGTTAAAAAGTCAGTTGGGTTTAGATGGGGGGAGGAACAAGAGTTGGCTTTTGTTTTTTTGAAAGACAAATTATGTTCTGCACCTGTTTTGGCTTTACCTGACTTTACAAAAGCATTTGAAATAGAATGTGATGCGTCTGGAATAGGAATAGGTGCTGTTCTGATGCAGGATCGGAGACCTATTGCGTATTTCAGTGAGAAGTTAAGTGGAGCGACCTTGAACTATCCCACTTACGACAAAGAACTCTATGCTTTGGTAAGAGCACTTGAGACATGGCAGCATTACTTGTGGCCAAAAGAGTTCGTAATCCATTCGGATCATGAGTCCTTGAAACATCTGAAAGGACAAGGTAAGTTGAATAGGAGGCATGCAAAATGGGTTGAATTCATTGAAACTTTTCCTTACGTAATCAAGTATAAGCAAGGGAAAGAGAACATCGTAGCTGATGCACTCTCGCGCAGGTATGTTCTTTTACACACCATGAATACTAGATTGTTAGGTTTTGAATATGTGAAGGAATTGTATGATAATGATTCTGACTTTGCTGAGATTTATAATGCATGTGGACATTTGGCTTTCGGTAAGTTTTATTTGATGGATGGTTATTTGTTCAAAGAGAATAGATTGTGTGTTCCTGCTAGTTCTTTGCGTGAATTGCTTGTTCGTGAAGCACATGGGGGTGGTTTAATGGGTCACTTTAGGGTTGCGAAAACCTTGGATGTATTGCATGAGCATTTCTATTGGCCAAAGATGAAAAGAGATGTGCAACGAATTTGTGAACAGTGCATTGCTTGTAGAAAGGCAAAATCTAGAGTACAACCGCATGGACTATATACACCACTACCTGTGCCTACTGAACCTTGGGTAGATATCTCTATGGACTTTGTTTTAGGTTTACCTAGGTCAAAGAAAGGTAGAGACTCTATCTTTGTTGTGGTAGATAGGTTTTCTAAAATGACGCATTTCATTGCATGCCATAAAACAGATGATGCATCTCATATCGCAGACTTGTTCTTTAGAGAGATTGTACGTTTGCATGACATTCCTAAAAGTATAGTGTCAGATCGTGATGTTAAGTTCCTTAGTTACTTTTGGAAGACCTTATGGGGAAAGTTGGGAACTAAACTCTTATTTTCAACAACATGCCATCCTCAAACAGATGGACAAACTGAGGTAGTGAATAGAACATTATCCCAACTTTTACGTGCTGTAATTCAAAAGAATTTGAAAAGTTGGGAAGAATGTTTGCCTTTTGTTGAGTTTGCTTATAATAGAACTGTGCATTCAACTACTACTTTTTCTCCTTTTGAAATTGTTTATGGTTTTAATCCACTAACTCCTATGGACTTAATTCCTTTACCTTTTGAAGAAAGGGTAAGTTTAGATGGTGAAAAGAAGGCAAAGATGGTGAGAGAACTCCATGAGGGAGTTCGACTACAAATAGAGAAAAAGAACAGACTTTACGCTTCTAAAGCAAATAAGGGACGTAAACTGGTTGTTTTCCAACCCGGTGATTGGGTATGGGTGCACATGCGTAAGGAACAATTTCCTAACCAAAGGAAATCAAAATTACAGCCTCGTGGTGATGGTCCTTTTCAGGTTTTAGAGAGAATCAATGACAACGCATACAAAATCGACCTTCCAGGTGAGTATAGTGTTAGTGCTACCTTTAATGTTGCTGATCTTACTTTGTTTGACACAGATTTTGATTCGAGGTCGAATCCTTTCAAGGAGAGAGGGGATGATGCGGACCAGCCCAGAAACACCAGTAAGGACCCATTACATGTTCCAAATGGACCAATGACTCGGTCCAAGACAAAGACATTGAAAGACGCATTGAATGCATTGGTTTTGAATGTTTCCACCAAGTCAGAATTGGAAGGTCCATTGGAGTATCAAGAGGAGATCCTAGTACATCTTATCCATGTGGAAGAGGGGTCCAATACAACCTTATTTGGGCCATGAGATAAGGGCTTTATTTTATTTTGTTAGCTACAGCCCAAGGCTTGTTTGGGCTTAATTCATACTTTGTTTTAAGCTAGGATCCAAGGCTTGTTTGGATTAAGTTATGGGCTTTTCATTTTTGGGTTATGGGCTTTTCATTTTAGGGTTTTGGGCCAGTTTTGAGTGGACCTCATATAAGTCCACATAAAGGGTCCATTAGGGTTAACTTTTCAAGAACTATTTAAACTCATGTAGGCCAAAATTTCGGCAGCTTTGATGAATATTATTCTGAATTTTTTCAGTTTTAACGTGTGAGAGTGATTCTTGCATTCTTCAGTTCTTGAACGAACTGAATCTGACTTATCGAAGATTAACTGGCTTCGTGGCGTCATTCTACTCATTCCAATAGTGTTGGTGCCTTGGGGCAGGTTTTCATTGTGTCGCACTCATATCAGACCTATTTCGGCTTTCCGGGATCAGATCTCAATCTTGATTGTGGGTTGCGTGACCACGTGATCACGAGGTTCGCATCAGTTATCCAAGGTTAGTACGAGTCGATCTAATATTTTGTCACCTAAGTAATTAAAATAAATGTTGTCCAATATATTAGTGTCTCAATATTTAAAAAAGGTGTGATTCAATGTGCATCAAATTTTGAATTCATGATAAAATATATATATATATATATATATATATATATATATATATATATATATATATATGTTCATGCTAAAAAGCATGTAAGCAACGCCTAAGAAGTTTTTTGTTTATGTTATAAAAATTCAATCCTTATCGTAACTTAACGTTAGTCACTAATTTAGTTCATAAAACTAAAAAGGAAAAGTTATTTACAATTCTAGGGTGTAAGACTTAAACGCACTATGGCTGCTATAGTGCACCTGAGTCTAGTCTTTTCTCTTTTTTTATTTATTTTTTATCTTGAACACTTGTGCATTTTAGTTACTAAATATATTTTTTAATTTTATCTTTCCATGAGTTTATAGTTTTAAGCCTAATAATTTATTTATTTTTTCTGCGTGCTGCATCATATTCATGATGTCAAAATTGTTTTTTGCATTAACCTGATGATTAATTTTACAAAATGGAATGTTGAAACAAAATTTAATATAGAAACAAAATAGTTGCCTTTTTTTCCTTTTTTTTTTTTTTATTGTTCATGGGGCATGGAAATGCTATAGTTTGGTCCCTAGAGTTTTTATTTTCTATCCTTATGTTTATAGGGTGGTATATAGAATTAGTTTTTTTTTAAAAAAAAAAAAAAACTAAAAAGGGCATGGTTATTTGTTGTTTCAATTATTATGATGTCAAACTCAGAAACACTATGAATTGTTATAGTACACTTGGTCTAGTTCTTTTTTTTTGTCATAGAACAATTATCCATTTTAGTCACTAAATATATATATATATATATATATATATATATATATATATATATATATATTAATTTTGTCCTCCTATGCTATATTCACATGGTTTTAAGCCTAATAATTTGTTTCAGTTTTTATACTATATCGAATTCACGATGTCAAAAAAGATCCTTGCATTACATAGATGTTTGATTTTGCAAAATAGAATTTGATTTTTATTATTTTGAACGATTAAAAAAAGCAGGGACCAAATTTAACATATAAACAAAAACGATAACTTATCTTCTTTTTTCATGGAGAATAAAACTATAGTTTGGTATTTGAAGTTTTTACTTTTTCAATTTGGCCCCTAGATTTTGATTGTCTGACAGTTCAATCGTAAACTTTATTATTTTTTTAATTTCTATCCTTGAAATTTCAGAAGATAACGAGAGTTACTAAAATATAGAAGTGGAGAGAGAAAATAATCTGTTAGTTATATTCCACCAACCAAGAGGCTGGTCTTGATGTCAATGATGAAAGTCTTAAAAAGCCTTAGATGGAGGTGAATCAAGGTTTTATTGTAAATCTTAGAACCTTGAATTTCAATTTTGAATGCATAAAAAAACTAACATCATATACAATATTAAAAAACACAAGTGAAAGGGATGATGATAGAACGACAAAAGCACACTAACTTTTATATTCCAGCAACCAAGAGGCTAGTCTTGATGTCAATGATGAAAGCCTTAAAAAGCCTTAGAGGGAGGTGAATTAAGGCTTTATTGTAAATCTTAGAACTTTGAATTTCAATTCTTAATGCATAAAAAAATTGATACCATATACACTGATGGTCCATTTCGGATTATAGAGAAGGTGAATGACAATGCGTATAAGGTAGATCTTCCTGGTGATTACAACATATCAGCTACTTTTAATGTAAAAGACTTGACTCCATACTTGGATGATGATGACGATTCTGATTTGAGGACAAATCATTATCAACCCGGGGCTGATGATGTGCATCATGGGAATTATAATCCATCTCGTAAAGCTGAATCTAATATGCAAGAGGGCGCAGATGGTCCAATGACAAGAGCGAGAGCAAAACAACTACAATGGGCCATGACGAATCAAATTGCAATGATTGAAGTTGTGTCGGAGTTAAAAATTAGCAATAAGTTTGAAATTGGTTTAAGGGTGCTTATTTGCCTACAATTGGAACTTGAAGATGGGAAAAGCCCTTAATGGTTCTTTTCATGCTGGGCTACTTGTATTTGGATTGATAATGCAAGTGAAGGAATTGATGTTGTTTACAGTCAGAATAGTAGATGGATTTGAACCCGAATTTAAAGTCATCCAATGCATGTGAAAGCAAGATTTATGTAGGTAAAATTGAAGTTCAGAACGTGATCTTTCTAGATTGTCCAACCATGATTGCATTGGACTTTTGTGTTAAAAGTTATGGCTGTTTTAAATTTGGTCTGCTTATGTTTTAGAAATGTAAAAAAAAACGTGTGTTAGTTAAATTTGTCTACTTACTTTATTAAAAGTCTAGTTTTTAGGCTTGACTTCTGTCATGTTGAATTCACCTAACTTTGGAGGGATGTTCCAAAGATAAATATGTATCAGAATATGTAATAAACACTTTTGGCCAGGATTTGAAACTTAATTCAGAGAATTAAGAGTTGTTCTTCCAAATTCGTTTTGTGAAGAACCCTACCTGACTTATCACTCTTCAATCACAAAGAGTGTGGCGTCGAAATCCTAGACTGATCTTTGTGGCGTCCAGATCGACTTATCAAAGTATCATTCTAGTCTATCCTCCATCTTATTTACTTTTAAATCACTACAATCCAACCTAAATACCAAAAGAAAGACAACACAACCAGACCCATCCTTCATCCATTTTAGTTAGAATCATTGTTGCCGATTTTTCAAATCATTCACGACACATCAGTTAACACCTACAGATAGGCAAATGTTGATTTGATGTGCAATGGAACTTTTAAAGATAAAGACTCTAATGAAGCAATGGAGTACCTAGACTTGCTAGATGAAAATACACAAAATTAGAACACTACGGGCACTTATGAGGCACCAAGTAAAACCCAACCTCATACATCTAGTGGAGGTATGTATAACCTTAGGGAAGATCATGACTTCCAAGCCAAGTTTGAATCTTTAGCTAGAAAAGTCAAGGCACTAAAATTGAAAAGGAGTGGTCAATTAAAATCTGTTCAAGACATTATGTGAAATTTATAAAACAAATGAATATGCAACCAATGACTGTCCAACTTTGCCTTCTTTTAAGGAATGCCTCCATGAACAAGCCCATGCTTTAAACAGTTTCCAAAGGCCCAATCATAACCCATACTTGTAAACATATAACCCTGGTTGGAGAAATCACCCAAATTTCAGTTGGAAGAGTAATAATAATAATACACAAACTTCACAACCACCATTTCAAGCACACCATAATTTCCAAAATTCTCATGGATATGCACCTCCTTATGCTCCACCTCCTAGAAGAAATCTTGAGGAAACATTGCATGCATTCATTGAAAAGCAAGAGACAATCAACACTCAACTTGCTCAAAGCATGACAAATTTTAAAGATTCTCTTGCAAAACTAACATCTGCTCTCAGTTTCCAAGAGAAAGGTAAGTTTCCATCTCAACCACAGCAAAATCCAAAGGGGCAATACAATGCAAATGCAAGTAGTTCTGAAAGTCAACACATGGATCAAGTCAAATCAGTCATCACTTTTCATAATAGTAAGGCTATTGAAAAATTCACTCTTGAACCTTATGAGAAAGATGATGAGTCAATGTCTGAGGGTAATGAAGGGGTTGAATCTGAAAATTATAAACAAAAGACTGATTCTTCGCCAGCACTTCCATTTCCTCATGCCATGACCAAATAAAGGAAAATCAATCACATTTCTGAAATCTTTAAAACTTTCAAACAAGGATCAATATACCTTTGTTGGATGCTATTAAACAGGTACCTTCCTATGCTAAATTTTTGAAAGATCTATACATTGTGAAGAGAAAACTGAATGTGAAAAATAAAACATTTTTAACCGAACAAGTAAGTGCTATTCTTGAAAACAATAATGCTTTGAAATAGAAAGACCTTGGTTGTCCTATAATTTCTTGCTTTATTAGATAACATAAAATTAAAAGAGCTTTATTTGATCTTTGAGTTAGTGTGAATTTACATCCAAATTCGATTTTTCAAAGTCTCAATCTAGGTGAGTTAAAACCAACTTCTGTAACTCTTTTACTTGTTGATAGATCTATAAAAGTGCCTAGAGGAATAGTTGAGGATGTGTTAGTACAAGTTGATAAATTCATTTACCCTGTAGATTGTTTTGTCTTGGATACACAACCTGTTGATTAGTACTTAAAAGTGCATATTTATCAAGGTTTTATAACTCCTTAACTAAAGCATGTTTTATAATAACAAGTCTCATACTATAAAATACCTTAATAGATGGTAAATGTTCATCTTAAATGTAGGCCTATCACATAAATCAAAGGATTGATTGATGAGTTCAAGTATGGAAATTGAAAGGACAAAGAGAGGGCCAAACTTAGAAGAGAGATGTTGGTGCAGTCCAAACTGGAACACTGTTCGGTAATTGAGTCATATCTCGAGTTCTAGATATCCAAATGACCTCGCATTTTTACACAGATTCAGTAAGACATAGGCTTACAACTATCATGTTTTCATCAAGATCTAAGAAGGCCGTTTTCTAGTCCAAATTATAGCAACAACGGAGAAGTCCGAATCTGTCCTGCAGCCCAAACACTGTTCAGTGTTTGGCCCATATCTGGAGTTCTAGAAGTTCAAATGACCTCCATTTTTTTTCCTGGAAAGATGAGACAATTTCCTACAACTTTCATGTTTTCCAGTGGACCCAGTTCGGATGGTAGCAGTTTTGTTTTATTCAGAAAAGAAGATAAGGATTTTCACCAAGTCAAAAGTTGGCCACCCACTCAACAATTAGTCATCAAATCAATAATTCTGAATTTTGGCTTATAAAAGGAGGCATTTGCCATGCATTTGGGGGCTTGGTTGTTCAGATCAAGTTCATGCTTTTTATTTCTCTCTTTATATTTTTTTTGTAATTTTTTAAGTTTTGCTTTCATTAATATCTTGTTTATGCTTTTCATTTCCTTTCCTTTACTTAGTTAACTTGTATTTTATTTATGTTCTTGTTTTGTTTATTTATGTTTCTCTTCTTCATTATGTTTAACTAAGCTTATTATGTCAAGGTGAAAAGGTTACACTAATGGTGTATTTTCTTTATGTTCTTGTTTTGGATTTGCTGATGATATTCTCCTGCTCTGCTGTTGTGACATGGCCTCTGTTAACATTCTCCTCCAGCAGCTTAGGGTTTTTGGGGAGTCTTCTGGCCTTATCATTAATGCTGCCAAATCATCTATTTTCTTTGTTGGTGTCTTGGAGGATATGAAGCAGGCCATCCTCAGCCTCTCCCAGTTCACCGAAGGATGTTTTCCCTTTAAATACCTTGGTGTCCCTCTCAGCCCTCACAGGCTTCTAGCAAGTCAATTCTCCCCTCTCATTCACAGATTAGAATCTACTATTCAGAATTGGATGGGAAAGTATCTCTCTTATGCAGGTCAGCTGGAGTTAATAAAATCAGTATTGCATGGCATGGTGCAGTTTTGGATTAATATCTTCCCTATCCCAACTGTTGTTATCAGCAAGATTACCAGTTTGTGCAGGAATTTTCTATGGACTAGCAATATGCTTAGAAGTAAATCAGCTCTTGTAGCTTGGAAACAGGTGTGACTGTCAAAAGATGAAGGGGGTCTGGGGATTCATGATATGAAAGCTAGGTGTCTGGGCTGCAGGACAGCTTCGGACTTCTTCGTTGTTCCTTCAATTTGGACTTCAAAACGACCTTTTTAAATCTTGGGCTCCCATGAAAGTTGTAGGCCTTTGTCTTACCTTTCCATCCATATAAAATGAACCTAAATCCGAGATCTAGAGCTCCAGATATGATCCAATTACCGAGCAATATTCTGGTTTGGACTGCACCAGTATCTCTTTTCTAAGTTTGGCCATCTTTTTGTCTTTTCACTTTCAATACTTAAACTCATCAATCAATCCTTTCATTTATGTGATAGACCTGCATTTAAAATGAGTATTTACCATAAATTAAGGTATCTTATAGTATCAAACTTGTTATTATAAAACATGCTTTAGTTAACGAGTTATTGATACTTCAAGTGCAAAATGATGATATAAAACCTTGATAAACATGCACTTTTAAGTAATAATCTCATCCCCCAACCAACTTATTACTTATTTAATGTTCAGCCCATACTTGTTTAAAGTACCATTAGTGGATCCTCTAACCTTGACATTTATTTTAATCGTTGTTTAATCCTTACATTAATCTTTCATCTCAAAGTTCTCATTAATTTCTCCATCTTCTTCTTCTTTTATTACTACTACTACTACTACTACTACTACTACTACTACTACTACTACTATTAGTATTATTAGTATTATTACTTACATTCTGTTTATATTATATAATATATCTCTTTGATCTTTTCATAAACTCAATATATAGGCTGGAAACCTGTGACCCGATCTTTTAGATCATTCTCAGGTGTAACAACGCCACGTACTGAGTATTATTATTATTATTATTATTATTATTGTTGTTGTTGTTGTTGTTGTTGTTGTTGTTGTTTTTTTTGTTGTTGTTGTTGTTGTCTTGTTATTTATAATTTATACAATTAACCTCTTTGTGGTTCGACCCCGGTTTTGCTGGGTTATTTATTGCTTCGACACTCCTGCACTTGGGAGAAGACATCAAGCTTTTGGTCATGTCAGAAATCTTGAGGAAACATTTGATTAGTACTTAAAAGTGCATGTTTATCAAGGTTTTATATCATCATTTTGCACTTGAAGTATCAATAACTTCTTAACTAAAGCATGTTTTATAATAACAAGTTTGATATTATAAGATACCTTAATTTATGGTAAATGCTCATTTTAAATGCAGGACTATCACATAAATAAAAGGATTGATTGATGAGTTTAAGCATTGAAAGTTAAAGGACAAAGAGATGGCCAAACTTAGAAAAGAGATGTCGGTGCAGTCCAAACCGGAACATTGCTCGGTAATTGGATCATATCTGGAGCTCTAGATTTCGGATTTAGGTCCACTTTATATGGATGGAAAGGTAAGACAAAGGCCTACAACTTTCATGGGGAGCCCAAGATTTGAAAAGGTCGTTTTGAAGTCCAAATTGAAGGAACAACGAAGAAGTCCGAAGCTGTCCTGCAGCCCAAACACTATTTAGTGTTCAGCCCATATCTTGAGTTCTAGAAGTCCAAATGACCTCATCTTTTTTTTGTTGGAAAGCTGAGACAATTTCCTAGAACATTCTTGAGTATTCTGGGCAAATTATGATGTTAGCAATGACGTCTTGATCAGACAAGAAGATAAGGATTGTTATCTAGTCAAGATGTGGCCACCCACTCATCAATTAGTCAACAAATCAATAGTTCCAAATTTTGGCCTATAAAAGGAGGCACTTACCATGTATTGAGGCATCTTGGTGTTCAGAACATAAAGATAACGGTACTCCGTGACTCTTAAGTCGGTTCTTTCAATTTCTTTTATTGTCTTGAACACGCAACCTTTTATCTTCACGGTTTATAGATACCATTCCTAAAGAATGACATGTTGCATTACAAGTCCATCTGGCACATCTGTGACAGACTTTTAGTCATTTTGCACGACGTTTCTTTGCAAAAGTGCTTTTACCTGTTCCAGGCATGTGTGAAATGAAAGAATTGGAGGACTCGCCTGATAACCAGACCTTTGCTTCAATTAGCCAACGAATATCTTCAGGAATTCCATGATTCATTAACAACCTTAATCTTTCACTCCTAGCACGGTAAATTTTTGTAATCGCATTCTGAGGCAGAGTGGGAAAATACTTTTTCAATTTTTCAAGAGTGGTGTCCATTTTCAAATAAGAATTGGGGGAGAGATTCATAGAAAGAAGAAAGAGCAAAGAATTGCACAATTATATATATAGATATAAGTTATCATGGGAAACTGAAAGAACCGACTTAAGAGTCACGGAGTACCGTTACCTGCCATTTGACTGGGGTGAGAGAAACTAGCAAAACAAAAGTCACACCAAAAAGGAACACAAAAAAAAATGTGAGAAAAACAAAATAATCAACCTTTATCTACAAGATCATTCCAACCAATGGATTCATTTTCACTAGGAACTCATCAAAGTAAGCTTTCAAACGATGTCCATTTACCTTCAAAACATTGTCATTATTTGAATTCTCAATATCAAGGGCCCCATAAGGATACACATGTTTCAAAATAAATGGACTGCTCCATCTTAATCTTATTTTTTCAGGAAATAAATGGAGTCGAGAATTATAAAGCAAAATCTTATATAGGCTGGAAACCTGTGACCCGATCTTTTAGATCATTCTCAACTATAACAACGCCACGTATTAAGAATTATTATTATTACTATTGTTATTGTTGTTGTTGTTGTTGTTGTTTATAATACAATTAACCTCTTTATGGTTCAACCCCGGTCTTGCTGGGTTATTTATTACTTTGACACTCCTGCACTTGGGAGAAGACATCAATCTTTTGGTCGTGTCGGGCATGCCAAGAGAGAATGGTCACTCCTTTAGGTATGCCAAGGAAGGATGTGGTCATCCCAATAAGGGATGTGGTCATTCCAAGGGGCATGCCAAGGAAGGATATGGGCATTTCATTGGGTGTGCCTAAGAAAGGATGGTCATTCCTTTGGGCGAGTGACACAACCAAAAGATTGATGTCTTCTCCCAAGTGTAGGAGTGTTGAAGTAATAAATAACCCGGCAAGACTGAGGTCGAACCACAGGAAGGTGACTATATAAATTACAAATAATAATAATAATAAGTTAAAGAGGACTTTGAGATGTAAGATTAATGTGAGTATTTAACAATGAAAAAAAAATGTCAAGGTTAGAGGATCCACTAATAGTATTAGAAATAAGTATAGTATAAACTCTTTTATTAATCAACTAGAAACCACACACAAAGTAGGTTCCAATTGGATGATTTATCCTTAATAGTTCATTATACTTTTTTAACATGATCATATTAATTATCTTATTTAAGTAACACCAAACTTTTAAATAGTGTCAGGAATTCATGATGCTAACTTATGTTAACAACAAATCAAATTCCTTTTATAGCACATGTGTAGGTTATACCATACGGTTGGGTATGAAAGTGCCAAGCATTTGCTATACCAAGTGTTATATAACACAAATCTAGATTAACCATTTAACAAGCAAGGTATTAAGAGTAAGATAAAAAGATAAGGCATGTTAATAACAAACTTTCTTCGATATAAACATTGAAATACATATTGAGTTTATATTATACCTATTTTAACACCATTAGTGAAACCTTTTCACCTTGACATAATAAACTTAGCTAAACATAATGAAAGAGAGAAACATAAATAAACAAAATAAAAACATAAATAAGATACAAGTTAACTAAGTAAAGGAAAGGAAATGAAAAGCATAAACAAGATATTAATGAAAGCAAAACTTAAGAATTACAAAAAATATAAAGAGAAAAATAAAAAGCATGATCTTGATCTGAACAACCAAGATGCCTAAATGCATGGCAAATGCCTCCTTTTATAGTCTAAAATTTAAAACTATTGATTTGATGACTAATTATTGAGTGAGAGGCCAACTCTTGACTTTGTGAAAATGCTTATCTTCTTGTCTGAACAAAACGTCATTGCTAACATCAGAATTGGAAGCATTTGTACACATGAAAGTTCTAGGAAATTTTCTTATCTTTCCAGAAAAAAAATAGAGGTCATTTAGACTTCTAGAACTCAAGATATGGGCTGAATACTGAACAGTGTCTGGGCTATAGAACAGATTTAGACTTCTCCGTTGTTGCTATAATTTGGACTTAAAAATGGACTTTTTAAAAAGGAGAGTTATTGCCTTCTTTCAGGGAATGCCTCCATGAACATAGGACTACAACTTTCATGTGGAGTCCAAGATTTAAAAAGGTTATTTTCAAGTCCAAATTATAGCAACGGAGAAGTCTTACCGAATTATAGGCCTATGTATTACTGAATATATCCAAAAAATTGAGGTCATTTAGACATTTAGAACTCGAGATATGACCCAATTACCCAACAATGTTCCAGTTTGGACTAAACTAGCATCACTTTTCTAAGCTTCACCCTCTCTTTATCTTCACAATTTCAGTAATTGAAGTCATCAATCAATCCTTTGATTTATGTAATAGGGCTGCATTTAAGATGAACATTTACCATAAATTAAAGGTATCTTATATTATTAGATATGTTATTATAAAGCCCTTAGGTCTCACTTGGACCAAATGAAAACAATCATTTTGAATAATTCATTTATAAAGAAGAAACTTATATTCTTATTCTTATTGGCTATAATTGATTTTTATTTGAGTAGAGTACCTGGCAGAGGGAGACTCTTCCCTTTCCTTTGGATAGTTGTAAAAAATATTTCACATGTTTTATAGTTTGAACCAACATTCCACTTGTACTTGTTGAGTTCTTTTCAAAATCTCAAGGCTCCAACTGCATTTATGAAGTTGGCAAAGCATAGACCAAATTTGTTTGTCTCACCTTGAGTGGCTAACACTGCTTAGTAAGGAGTCAGACTTGATTAAAGACTTGTTGAAGCTTTGTTTGGGTAGGAGTGTTTGCAATAACGAGAGGACTTGTCTCCCATCTTAGTTTAGGTGGGTATTGATTGTGTACCATAGAATGGTCTGAAAATATAAAAAACAAGTTTTAGGAAGAAACCAATGGTTTTTTTATCAGTTTTCCAAAAACGATGCCACTAATGAGATCCTAAAAATCCAAATAGCTTAGGAATAAGGCTCTCGGGTTGGATAATCGGTTAATCAATTTGATAAAGTCCCAAAACTCTAAATAGCCTAGGAATAGGGCTTCTAGGTTGGATAATCGGTTAATCAATTAGTCATAACAATCTCATTTATTCTCCGTAGCCAATATAGTTGTTAACTTATACTTTATGCTTGGTAGATTAAGATGGCTTGTGACTAGTACCTGCAAAAGGTCCCTTTTAGTAGAGGTGGGGACTCTATGATGCTTAAATAAATATTTTTAAAAAAAGAGAAAATACAAGAATATTTTAGAGAGAGATGCTCTAAAAATATGTATACAGTAAAGAATGAAGATTATGAATCTTTGTTTTGAAGGTCACATGGTATTTATAGCTTATTAGTTTTGTCTTTTTATAAAGAGGAGGGTCCATAGTGTAATTTTACCCTGATAGTTTTTAATGAGGTATAAATATCTATTACATCTATATTAATATTTGATGGAAGTATGGTAGGTCGCTAAAGGATTTTTATAAACCTAAAAGGTGTAAGGAGAATTCAAGATGTCAAATGTAGCTGAGCCCATGGAGGCTAAGCTTTTCCTCTACGCTAGACCCAAGAAAAGACGGTCATCCTCTTAAGCATGCCTTAGTAAGGGTGGTCATTCGCTCGAGTGTGCCAAAAAAGGATGGTTATTTCCTTAGGCACACTGCCAAGCTCATAGTGCCTAGGGCTTGACACTCTACTAAGCCCAGCATGTTGAAGCTTGGCATTCTGCCATGGCTACTTATGGTTGGGTCTGGCAAGCGCCTGACCAGCATACCTTTACTGGGGTATACTTGTGTTCTATAAAATTTATACTTGTAAATATTTCTTGGTTTAGTGTTTTTTTGGTAAAGATATATTGATAATAATTTTGTTCATCAATAGGGTTTCCAACGTATGAGCTCTATCAGATGAGTAGATTGATAATTCAACTGCAGCATCAACCCCACCCTTGCAATGTATTGCTTCAACTCCTATGTATTATGTTATATTGATGCATTGCATCAATAACTCCTTAATTAAAGCATGTTTTATAATAACATACCTAATAATATAAGATACCTTTAATTTATGGTAAATGTTCATCTTAAATGCAGGCCTATCACATAAATCAAAATATTGATTGATGAGTTTAAGTGTTGAAATTGAAAGGACAAAGAGAGGGCTAAACTTAGAAAAGAGATGTTGGTGTAGTCCAAACTAGAACATTGTTCGGTAATTGGGTCATATCTCGAGTTCTAGATGTCAAAATGACCTCAATGTTTTGGATTGCACCAGAAAAGGTTATTTAAATAGGTTATTTTCAAGTCCAAATTATAGCAATGAAGAAGTTTGGATATGTCCTGCAGCCCAGACACTTTTCAGTGTTCAGCCCATATCTCGAGTTCTAGAAGTTCAAATGACCTCTATTTTTTTTCCTGAAAATATAAGATAATTTCCTATAACTTTCATAAGGATAGTTGGTTCCAGTTCTGATAATAGCAATGACGTTTTATTCAGCCAAGAAGATAAGAATTTTCACCAAGTTAAGAGTTGGTCACCCACTGAACAATTAGTCATCAAATCAATAGTTCCAAATTTTGGCCTATAAAAAGAGGCATTTGCCATGCATTTAGGCATCTTGGTTGTTCAGATCAAGATCATGCTCTTTATTTGTAACATCCCTTATTCCGTGATAAAACGACAATCTCAAATCAATCGAAAAAAAAAACATAATAATTTTTTTTTTGTATATATATATGTTTATGGTCTTCGTATTAAAATCTACCAGAATTTCGATGGAGTTCCCCCATATACCGGAAAGTCCCAGGTTATTGACATGAATTTTATTTACACTTCTAATAGCTCGCATCTCATAACTCAATTCCCGACCCAATCATCTTGGGTTTTCAATTTCCACACTTATACTCACACCTATCAACCACAATATTTATGATTTGCATTATATAACAAAATATCATTATGGATAGATAAACATAAATAAATATAATTACATAAGCATGAAGTATGGTTATATGAACTACATGGTTAAATTCATTCAGTCAAGTTTAAACATTAAGTATACAAATTAAGTTGTACAAACATTTTCATGTTTATAAAATACAAGGGTATACTCCCTAGAAACTAGATTACAAGAAGGGAACATAAGTTAGGATATACTCCTGTCATGCATGTGATGATCCTGAAACAAAATACATATTATTGAAAGGTGAATATTACAATAAATATGACAACACAAACATCTAACAATTTTAACAGGTGTAACATGTATTCCTAGTTCATTTGTTTCTCCCTTCTAGTTTCTATTATAATCCCTTCCTTATCAAACTATTATTAATTGTTCCCTCTGCCACTTTCAACCTTCATTCCAGACTTTATGAGATCGAACATGATTATTTTTGCTTATCACATTACTGATACCAATTTCACTGGTACCATCATCATCACTCCATATGAGTCAATGCAAGGTGATCCCTTTATCCGGGATCCTAACATACACTAAATGTACGCTAGCCAATACATAGTGATCCCCTTACCCGAGATCCTAACATACACTGAATGTATGGTAGTCCAATCATGGCAATCCCCTACCCGGGATCCTAACATACACGAAATGTATGCTAGCCAATACATGGCGATCCCCTTACCCAGGATCCTAACATACATTAAATGTATGTTAGTCCAATTATGGCGATCCCCTACTCGGGATCCTAACATACACTAAATGTATGCTAGTCCAATTGTGGCGATCCCCTTACCCGGGATCCTAACATACACTAAATATATTTACGCCTCAAATCATACTTCTCATATTTCCTTTGTCAATGATAATTTTATCATTTGGCAATTCACACAACTTTTCACCTTAAATATCCATACATTCAATAATTCACATTTCACATTGGTAATATAAATAAATCATGGAAATTAACTAGGAAGTATAGGTGCGATTCACCTACTTGTAATAGAAGCTTTACTCGTACTCCCCTGCTGCTGTTGCACCACGCCTGTGGTCCCTCCTGAAATTCACAGGTTTATCCCATAAGTTCTCTTTACTCAAGGATATGTTTTATTATAAACATATCAATAACCAATAAGTCTTTCTTTCAGTCATTTTTTTTTAATATTTTACGTTTTTCTTATTTCACCCATTAATATTGTCATTCTTTGTGCAACCATAGTTATCATTCCTTTATATCCATACATTTGAACTATTTCTACTTAAATCCGAACTATTACTGTCTCGTTTTTGAACTATCATTGTCCAACTGTTACTGTCTAGACATTGAACTGTCACTGTTTCATTTTTGAACTGTTACTGTCTTGTTTTTGAATTGTAACTATCTCATTTTTGAATTGTTACTGCCTTATTTTTGAATTGTTACTGTCTAGACATTAAACTGTCACTGTCCAACTGTTATTGTCTAGACATTGAACTGTCACTGTCTCATTTTCGAACTGTTACTGTCTCGTTTTTGAATTGTCACTGTCTAGATATTGAACTGTCACTGTCTAACGATTACTCTCTAGACATTGAACTGTCATTGTCTTATTTTTGAATTGTTACTGTCTCGGTTGGTGACCCATAGCTGGAGTTCTATAACTCCAAATTGAGTAAGACCAATTTCGTTAGTTAGCCAACAATCAAAACTACAATTTCTATAAGGAATCTGATCCTAATTCTTTCATCCTCCTACCCAAAATCTCTCTGAAAGTCAAGAGACAAAACTGTCCAGATTCGTCAGCCATTCCATTTACACACAACACATGAAGTTCTTTAATTTAGCAAGTCATACTTTTTCCTCAATTTGAGTATAAGAACTAAAATCTATAAATTAACATTCAAGCATCAATTCATAATCAACTTGACATGACACATAAGAGCAGGTTTAGAATACCTTACCCTATACGAATCAAAGTTTCGATCCCTCCTTTTTGTTTCTAATGACAGCCGGCCCTCCCCTTTTCTTTTCTTGTTAATCACTTTCCCACTAGTGTTTATTCTACCTATAACCCTTAATCTTGGATGGGTTTTTGAAATTTTGGTGTTTCTATCTTGATTTGTAAAAATAAACGTAAAACTCCCTCTTTTCTTTCTTTACGTTAGCTGCAGATCTGTTTTTGGTGACAAGAGGAGTACTTATGTTCTATAATTATTCTTATTTGCATTTAGGCCCTATTTTCCTTAAGTGTATTTGTTTTTCCCCCATTCTTTCTAGTTTAGTTTATTTCCTTTAATTTAATCTAGCCTTGATTTTTTTTTCATGGGATTTACATTATTTCTTTCTTTATATTTTTATAATGTTTTAGTTTTATTTCATGTTATATTTTTCTTAATCTCTTGTTTATGCTTTTCATTTCCTTTACTACACTTATGTTCTTATGTTGTTTATTTATGTTTATCCTCTTCATTATGTTTAGCTAAGTTTATTATGTCAAGGTGAAAAGGTTTCGATAATGGTGTTAGAATATGTATAATATAAACTCAACATGGACTTCAATGTTTATATCCAAGAAAGTTTGTTATTAACATGTCTTATCTTTTTATCTTACTAATTCTTACTACTTTGCTTGTTAAATGGTTAATCTAGATTTGTGTTGTATAAAACTTGGTACAACAAATGCTTGGCACTCTCATAGCCCAACCGTATTGTATACCTACACATGTGCTATGAAAGGAACTTGATTTGTTGTTAATATAAGTTAGCATCATGAATTCCTGAAAATATTTAAAAGTATGGTGTTACTAAAATAAGATAATTAATATGATCATGTTAAAAATTTATAATAAGTTATTAAGGATAAATCATCCGATTGGAACCTCCTTTGTGTGTGGTTTTTAGTTGATTAATAAAAAGAGTTTATACTATACTTATTTCTAATACTATTAATGAATCCTCTAACCTTGACAATTATTTTTATCATTGTTGAATCCTCACATTAATCTTACATCTCAAAGTTCTCTTTAACTTATTATTATTATTATTATTATTATTATTATTATTATTATTATTATATAGTTAACCTCCCTGTGGTTCGATCTCGGTCTTGTCGGGTTATTTATTACTTCGACACTACTACACTTGGGAGAAGACATCAATATTTTGGTCATGTCATAGTACAAGATTCTTTTCTTCCCACCTGGTTGAAACCTTTTCTAAGTTAGTCAAACAATCATCAAATGAATCACCAAAAATAGAAAAATTATCCACAAAAATTTCAAGAAAACGTTCAACCATATCACTGAATATGCTAAGCATGCATCTTTGAAATGTGGGTGGTGCATTACATAATCCAAAAGGCATCCTTCAAAAAGTACCAAATGAACATGTGAAAGTAGTTTTCTCTTGATCTTCCAATGCAATTTCAATTTGATTGTAACCTAAACAGCCATCTAGGAAATAATAAAATTCATGACCTGCAACTCTTTATAGGATTTGATCCATGAAAGGTAAAGGGAAATGATCTTTTCTAGTCATTAAATTAAGTTTTCTATAGCCAATGCACATGCGCCAACCAGTAATAGTCCTAGTTAGAATTAACTCATTTTTCTCATGTTATCACAGTGACCCCAGACTTTTTGGGTACAACTTGGGTAGGACTTACCCATTTGCTGTCAGAAATAGGATAAATGATTCTATTATCTAGAAGCTTAATGACTTCATTTTTTAGTACTTCTTTCATATTAAGATTAAACCTTCGTTGCATTTCTCTAGAGGGTTTAGCATTTTCCTCCAAATAAATCTCGTGTGTGCACATCAAAGGACTAATTCCTTTTATGTAAGCTATGGTCCATCCTAATGCATTTTTGTGCATTTTCATAGTTTGTAATAACTTACCTTCTTGATGTGCATTAAGTTTGGAAGAGATTATTACCAAAAAAGTTTCATTTTCTCCTAAAAATGAGTATTTGAAATTGAATGATAACAGCTTCAAATCAGATTTTGGTAGTTAAACACTTGAAGGTATGTACTCAATTAATCATGGTGGCAATTCTTCAATTTATGATCTTCAATTACATGCCTTTGATTTTGCCTAAAAATAGACCATTTGCAAATCGTCAGATTCATCAATCTCAGTTTCACTGGAAGTGGTTTGAAATTGATCATGAACTAATTTTTCAATAAAGTCCACTTCCTGTAAATCATTATCATCTCCAAGTTGCTTGCAAATGTTGAAAATATTCATCTCCAATGTCATGTTTCCAAGTAATAATTTCATCAGCTCATTCCTACAATTAATCAATGCATTAGAAGTTGCAAGAAATGAACATCCTAAAATAATAGGAATTGAATTACATGCTTCAATATATTGTGTATCCAAGATAAAAAAATCTACAGGGTAAATGAATTTATTAACTTGGACTAACACATCCTCAACTATTCCTCTAGGCACTTTTACAGATCTATCAGCAAGTAAAAGAGTTATAGTGGTTGGTTTTAACTCACCTAGATTGAGACTTTGAAAGACTGAATATGGAATTAAATTCACACTAGCTCCAAGATCAAGTAAAGTTCTTTCAATTTTATGTTCTCCAATAAAGCAAGAAATTATAGGACAATCAGGATCTTAATATTTTAAAGCATTATTGTTCTGAAGAATAGCACTTACTTGTTCGACTAAAAAAGTTTTCTTTTACACATTCAGTTTTCTCTTCACAATGCACAAATCTTTCAAAAATTTAGCATAGGAAGGTACATGTTAAATAGCATCCAACAAAGGTATATTGATCCTTACCTGTTTGAAAGTTTCAAGGATTTCATAATTGTGATTGACTTTCCTTTGTTTGGTAATGGCATGAGGAAATGGAAGTGCTGGCGAAGAATCAATCTTTTCTTTACAATGTTCAAATTCAAACCCTTCCTTACCTTTAGAGATTAACTCATCATCTTTTTCACAAGGTTCAAGAGTGGGTTTTTCAATAACCTTAGCATTGCAAAGAGTGATGACTGATTTGATTTGATCCATGTGTTGACTTCCAGAACTACTTGCATTCGTATTATATTGCCCTTTTGGATTTTGCTTTAGTTGAGATGGAAACTAACCTTTCTCTTGGAAACTGAAAGCACATGTTAACTTTGCAAGAGCATCTTTAAAATTTGTCATGCTTTGAGCAAGTTGAGTGTTGATTGTTTCTTGCTTTTCAATGAATGCATGCAATGTTTCCTCAAGACTCTTGAATCAGTGGTTGTGAAATTGTGCCACTCTTCCAACTGAAATTTAGGTGATTTCTCCAACCAAGGTTATATGTTTGTGAGTATGGGTTATGATTGGGTCTTTGGAAACTGTTTAAAGCATGGGCTTGTTCATAAAGACATTCCTTGAAAGAAGGCAAAGTTGGACAGTCATTGGTTGCATGCTCATTCATTTCATAAATTTGACTTACAATTTCTTGAACAGATTTTAATTGACCATTTTTTTTTCAATTCTAGTGCTATGATTTTTCTAGCTAAAGATGTAAAGTTGGCTTGGAGGTCATGATCTTCTATAAGGTTATTGATTAGTACTTAAAAGTGCATGTTTATCAAGGTTTTATATCATCATTTTGCACTTGAAGTATCAATAACTCCTTAACTAAAGCATGCTTTATAATAATAAGTTTGATACTATAAGATACCTTAATTTATGGTAAATGCTCATCTTAAATGCAGGTCTATCACATAAATGAAAGATTGATTGATGAGTTTAAGTATTGAAAGTGAAAGGACAAAGAGATGGCCAAACTTAGAAAAGAGATGCTGGTGCAGTCCAAACCAGAATATTGCTCGGTAATTGGATCATATCTAGAGCTCTAGATCTCATTTTTAGGTCCGTTTTATATGGATGGAAAGGTAAGACAAAGGCCTACAACTTTCATGGGAGCCCAAGATTTAAAAAGGCCGTTTTGAAGTCCAAATTGAAGGAACAATGAAGAAGTCTGAAGCTGTCCTGAAGCCTAAACACTGTTTAGTGTTCAGCCCATATCTTGAGTTCTAGAAGTCCAAATGACCTCATCTTTTTTTTATTGGAAAGCTAAGACAATTTCCTAGAACATTCTTGAGGATTCTGTGCAAATTATGATGTTATAAATGACGTCTTATTCAGACAAGAAGATAAGAATTGTCACCAAGTCAAGATGTGGCCACCCACTCATCAATTAGTCAACAAATCAATAGTTTCAAATTTTGGCCTACAAAAGGAGGCATTTACCATGTATTGAGGCATCTTGGTTTCTAGATCAAGATCATGCTCTTGCTTTCTCTCTTTTTATTGCTTTTGTTTTGCTTTCATTAATATCAAGTTTATGCACTTCATTTCCTTTCCTTTACTTAGTTAACTTCTTTCTCATTTATGTTCTTGTCTTGTTCATTTATGTTTCTTTCTTTTATTATGTTTAGATAAGTTAATTATGTCAAGGTGAAAAGGGTACACTAATGGTGTAAGAATAAGTATAATATAAACTTAACATGGACCTTAACGTTGGATACTAACATGTTATATATTTGTTATCTTGTTCACTTTTAATACTTTGCTTGTTAAATGGTTAATCTAGATTTATGTTATGTAACACGTGGTACAACAAATACTTGGCACTTTCATAGCCCATACTGTATGGTATAATCGACACCTGAGCTATGAAAGGAACTTAATTTGTTGTTAACATAAGTTATAATCATGAATGTCTGCCAACATTTACAAGTATTAGCTTTATTCGAATAAGATAACTAATGTAATCATGTTAACAATTTATAATATGATTGGAACCTCCTTTCTGTGTGGTTTCCAATTAAGTAATAAGAGTTTATACTATACTTGTTTGAAGTACCATTAGTGGATCCTCTAACCTTGACATTTGTTTTTATCATTGTTTAATCCTTACATCAATTTTACATCTCAAAGCTCTCTTTATTATTATTATTATTATTATTATTAATATTAGTACTACTACTACTACTATTATTTCTATTATAATTATTATTAGTATTACTACTAATTGTTATTACTATTACTATTACTATTATTGTTATTATTATTATTGTTGTTGTTGTTGTTGTTGTTGTTATTTATAATTTATACAATTAACCTATTTGTGGTTCGACCCCGGTCTTGCTGGGTTATTTATTACTTCGACACTTCTGCATTTAGGAGAAGACATGAAGCTTTTGGTCGTGTCAAGTTTTTGGTGTCGTTGCCGGGGAGGTAAATTTTTGTATAAATTATAATATTTATTTTATTTTCTCTTTTCATTTTTAATTTTTTTTTTCTAACTCTTGTTTCTTTTGTTTTCTTTTGTTTTGTTTCTTCTTCTTCTCTTTTCTTCCTTTTATTCTCTTCTTACACGTGCATGCAAGTTTGGTCACGTACAACCCTGGTTGGAGAAATCACCCAAATTTTAGTTGGAAGAGTGATAGTAACAATGCACAAAATTCACACCCACCGTTTCAAGCACACCATAATTTTCAAAATTCTCATGGATATGCACCTCCTTATGCTCCACCTCCAAGAAGAAATCTTGAGGAAACATTGCATGCATTCATTGAAAAGCAGGAGACAATCAACACTCAACTTGCTCAAAGCATGACAGATTTTAAAGATGCTCTTGCAAAATTAACATCTGCTCTCAATTTCCAAGAGAAAGGTAGGTTTTCATTTCAACCATAGCAAAATCCAAAGGGGCAATACAATGCAAATGCAAGTAGTTCTGGAAGCCAACACATGGATCAAGTCAAATCGATCATCACTCTTCGTAGTTGTAAGGTTATTGAAAAACTCACTCTTCAACCTTGTGAGAAAGATAATGAGTTAATCTCTGAGGGTAAGGAAGATGTTGAATTTGAACATTGTGAAGAAAAGACTGATTCTCCGCCAGCACTTCCATTTACTCATGCCATGACCAAACAAATGAAAGTCAATCATAACTTTGAAATCCTTGAAACTTTCAACCAGGTAAGGATCAATATACCTTTGTTGGATGCTATTAAACAGGTTCCTTCTTATGCTAAATTTTTGAAAGATCTATGCACTCTGAAGAGAAAACTGAATGTGAAAAAGAAAGCCTTTTTAGCCGAACAAGTAAGTGTCATTCTTCAAAACAATAATGCTTTGAAATATAAAGACCCTGGTTGTCCTACAATTTCTTGCTTTATTGGAGAACATAAAATTGAAAAAGTCTTACTTGATCTTGGAGCTAGTGTGAATTTACTTCCATATTCAGTTTTTCAGGGTCTCAATCTAGGTGAGTTAAAACCAACTTCTGTAACTCTTTTACTTGCTGATAGATCGGTAAAAGTGCCTAGAGGAATAGTTGAAGATGTGTTGGTACAGGTCGATAAATTCATTTATCTTGTGGATTTTATTGTCTTGGACACGCAACCTGTTGAAGCATGTAATTCATTTCCTATTATTTTAGGACGTCCATTTCTTGCAACTTCTAATGCATTGATTAATTGTAGGAATGGACTCATGAAGTTATCTTTTGGAAACATGACATTGGAGATGAATATTTTCAACATTTGCAAGCAGCCTGGAGATGATAATGATTTACAAGAAGTAGATCATATTGAAGAATTAGTTCATGATCAACTTGAATCTACTTTGAGTAAAATTGAGTTGGATGAATCTAAAGATTTGCAAATGATTTATTCTCAGGAAGAAATCACGGATGAAAAAGGAACCAAAAATATTATTATGGATTATTTGTCAAGATTGACAATAGATTCGACATCTGACATCACACCAATCGATGATTACTTTCCTGAAGAATCCTTACTTTCTCATAGTTCAATGCCTTGGTTTGCTAAAAATATCAATTTTCTTGCAACAAGAGATTTGCCAGCTCACTAGAGTACTGAAGACAAAGGAAAGTTTTTGAATGAAGTGAAGAACTTTTATTTGGATGACCCTTACTTATTCAAAAATTATCCTGATCAAATATTTCAAAGATGCATTCCTGATAATGAGGTAAGTAGTGTCATTAAACTTTGTCATTCTAAGGCATGTGGGAGTCATTTCTTGTCAAAAAGGATGACTACAAAAATCTTATAATCTGGATTCTATTGGCCCACCATGTTCAAAGACACACATGTGTTCTGCAAAGCTTGTGAAAATTATCAAAAGTTAGGATTTATTTCAAAACATAAGGAATCTTTAGATAATCTTCTATTGACATTTACGACATATCCTGGTGACAATATGCATTGTACATTTCATGACTTATGACCCAATTTTCATAAAGAACATCCTCGACTTAGTCTTGGGAATATGACTAAAAAAGACCCTGTTTGCCAGTTTTTAAGAAAACTGGATGGGAAGCCTATCCCCGACCCATAGAGGGCGTTTAAACCGTTCTTGGACGTAAAACCAAGGGAAGATGTTAGCCACAATCACAACTACATGTATATACACATGCTTTTTCAAAAAAAATAATTAATAAAGAGAGAGAGAGAGTGTGTGAGACTACAGTTGGTCTCCATATAGGTGGTATGATTGTATTTTCAATTTTTCATCTATAAATTCTTCTCTTCCTTCCCTTCATTTCTACTCATCCCATACATTCATCAAATATAGAAGTGTGTAGAAATGACAGGTTCCTCAAGTCATCATATAAGAAATATTTGTGTTTTCAGTGGATCCAGTCTTGGGAAAGAAAAAGAGTTTTTAGAATCAGCAAATCATCTTGGTCAAGTACTAGCTGAGAGAAAGATTCATTTAGTCTATGGGGGAGGCAGCCTTGGGTTAATGGGAGGTGTGTCAATGGCTTCATTTTTAGGAGGCAGTCAAGTTTTGGGGGTTGTCCCCAAAGCTTTAGCAAATGGGAACATCATTGGAAAAACAATTGGAGAGGAACTACAGGCCTCCACAATGTCTGACCGACTGAATACCATGTTTGACCATGCTGATGCCTTCATTGCCTTACCAGGTGGTCTGGGCACATTGGAAGATCTTTCATATTTCATCTTAGGCCCAATTGCACATTCACCATAAACCTATAGGTTTGTTAAATGTTAATGGTTTTTATGATAAGTTGCTATCTTTCCTTGATCAAGCTGTGGAACAGGAATTTCTAACATCTTCGGCACGACAAATTATAATCTCTGCTGCTACTGCTAAATAATTGATTGACCAACTACAATCTTTCATCCCTATCATTGATCCCTGCATGAGTCTCCTAGATTGGTCAATTAAGGAAAGCCGTAAAAAGCTTAGATTGGATTTGAGCCTTTATTTGTGAAACATTGTGTCTTGTGGTTTTATTAATAGCATATTATTTTGTTTTGTTACTTCTTATATTTGTTTAAGTGTGTTTCAGGTTTGTCATTATTCATTGTTTCAGGTGATGTCTTCTATGCTCTATCTTTCTACCTTAGGACATTGAGGACAATGTTTCGTTTTGGTTGGGGAGAGAGGGTAGTCGTTATCATAAAAAAAAAAACCAAACAACTAACTATTTTTGTTTTAAAAAAAAACCATTTGGCAAAACTGTTATTACTAGGATGGCAGAGTAAAGGGGAATTATTCTTGAGACGCATCTTAGTAAAAATTTTCTAATGGTTATTTGCAATATTCATAACAAGGCCTATTAGAATACTTCTTGAAATATTCAGGTTTACAAACTCTCGCATTGTTATCACTTGATTCTGTTTCATATACTCATTTAACAAGTATTCTTAAACCTTCATTTTCACGCACACACTTTAACATATGATTGCGGGTTGCACATTGGATTATTACATTAATTATGTTCTTTTGTTGAAGGTAACAACTAAGGGAAAGGGAAAGTATATAACTTGCAAAAAAAAAAAATGATAATATTGATGACAATAAAAACGTAGATAAGTTTGGTTTCGTAGCCTCCCTAACCTAAGCAATTAAGCCTGAAGGGGTGTTTTAACACCTAATACCCTAAAGTCAACTGACTTGGGAGCTATTGGCCCAAAGCTTGTTACATGGGTTGAGGAGAAAAGCTTAAGGGAATCAAACATTGCACTATCTACGTATCAGTATCTGCAACTCGAGTTGTTAAGCTCTAACCTTGACATTTATTTTTATCATTGTTTAATCCTTACATCAATTTTACATCTCAAAGCTCTCTTTATTATTATTATTATTACTATTATTAATATTAGTACTACTACTATTATTACTACTATTATAATTATTATTAGTATTACTACTAATTGTTATTATTATTATTACTATTACTATTACTATTATTGTTATTATTATTGTTATTGTTGTTGTTGTTGTTGTTGTTGTATTGTTATTTATAATTTATACAATTAACCTCTATGTGGTTTGACTCCGGTCTTGCCGGGTTATTTATTACTTCGACACTCCTGCACTTGGGAGAAGACATCAAGCTTTTGGTTGTGTCAGTTATACATACCTCCACTAGATGTATGAGGTTGGGTTTTACTTAGTGCCTCATAAGTGCCTATAGTGTCCTAATTTTGCACATTTTTAGCTAGTAAGTCTAGGTGCTCAATTGCTTCATTAGGGTCTTTATCTTTAAAAGTTTCATTGCACACAATTCAACCATTTGCCTATCTTTAGGTGCTAACCCTTCATAAAATTGTGAAACCAATGTCCATGTTTCAAAACAATGATGAGGGCAAGTATTCAGCAAGTCTCGATACCTATCCCAATATTGGTAAAATGTTTCACCTAGTTTTTAAGTGAAAGTGGTGATTTTTCTTTTGAAAGAGTTGGTTATATGAGATGAAAAAAACTTATTTAAAAATTGTTGTTTTATTTCATCCCAAGCACGAATGGATCCTAACCTAAGATGTTGTAGCCATGTTTTAGCTTTATCTTTTAATGAAAAAGGAAAAAGCTTTAATCTAATGGTATTCATGCTACAATTTAAGTCATTATAGGTGTTACAAACTTCTTCAAATTCTCTCAAATGCAAATATGGATTTTCTAGATCTAAGCCATGAAAAAAAGGTAAAAGTTGAATAATGCCTGGCTTAAAATTAAAATGAGATGCATCAGGAGAGGAAACTGTGCATGAGGGTGCACTTCTTCTTGTGGGATTCATGTAGTCTCTGAGTGTTCTAACACGGTTATTCTCATTATGAAGTGATTGGTTATCTTCTTCGGCCATATTTTCTGAAAAATGATGAGGATACCCTACAAAATCTATCACTTAATAAACGTGACCAAACACTCATGCATGTGTAGAAAGAGAATAAAAGGAAGAAAACAAAAGAAAAAGAAACAAAGTTAGATACAAGAAAAGTGAAAAGAGAAAATAAAATAAATACTATAATTTATACAAGAATTTACCTATACGGCAACGATGCCAAAACTTGACACGGCCAAAAGATTGATGTCTTCTCCCAAATGCAAGGGAGTTGAAGTAATAAATAACCCGTCAAGATTGGAGTCGAACCACAAGGAGGTTAATTTTATAAATTATAAATAACAATAATACAACAACATCAATAATATAATAGTAGTAGTAGTAGCAGTAGTAGTAATAGAAATAATAATAATAATACTAATATTAATGGTAATAATAATAGTAGTAGTAGTAATAGTAATATAATAATAATAATAATAATAAACAAGAAGAAGAAGAAGTTAATGACAATTTTGAGATGGAAGATCAATGTGAGAATTAAACAATGATAAAAACAAATATCAAGGTTAGAGGATCCACTAATTGTATTTCAAACAAGTATAGTATAAACTCTTATTACTGAACTGGAAACCACACATAAAGAAGATTCCAATCGGATTATAAATTGTTAATATGATTATATTAGTTATCTTATTCAAATAATGTTAATACTTGTAAATATTGTCAAGTATTCATGATTATAACTTACGTTAACAACAAATCAAGTTCCTTTTTATAGCACAAGTGTAGGTTATACCATATGGTTGGACTATGAAAGTACAAAGCATTTGTTATACCAAGTGTTATACAACACAAATCTAGATTAACCATTTAACAAGCAAAGTATTAAGAGTGAACAAGATAACAATACAAAATATGCTAGTATCAAACATTAAAGTCCATGTTGAGTTTAGACTATACTTATTCTTACACCATTAGTGTAACCTTTTCATCTTGACATAATAAACTTAGCTAAACATAATGAAAAAGAGAAACATAAATAAATAAGATAAGAACATAAGTTAACTAAGTAAAGGAAAGGAAATGAAAAGCATAAACAAGATATTAATGAAAGCAAAACTTAAGCATTACAAAAATATAAAGAGAGAGAGAGAGAGAGAGCAAAATCAAGTTCTTGATCTGAATAACCAAGCCCCTAAATGTATGGCAAATGCCTCTTTTTATAAACAAAAATTTGGAATTATTGATTTGATGACTAATTGTTGAGTGGGTGATTAACTCTTGACTTGGTGAAAATCCTTATTTTCTTGTCTAAACAAAACATCATTGCTAACATTAGAATTGAAACCAATTGTACTCATGAAAGTTATAGGAAATTGTCTTATCTTTATAGGAAACAAAGTTGAGGTCATTTGGACTTCTAAAACTCGAGATATGGACTGATCACTGAACAATGTCTAGGCTACTGGACAAATTCGAACTTCTCCGTTGTTGCTATAATTTGGACTTGAAAATGGCCTTTTTAAATCTTGGACTCCACATTAAAGTTGTAGGTCTATGTCTTACCTTTTCATCCATATAAAGCATACCTAAATCCAGGTCCAGCTATGACCCAATTACTGAACAGTGTTCTAGTTTGGACTACACCAACATCTCTTTTCTAAGTTTGGCCCTCTCTTTGTCCTTTCAATTGTAGTACTTAAACTCATCAATCAATGTTTTTATTTATGTGATAGGCATGCATTTAAGATGAACATTTACCATAAATTAAAGGTATCTTATATTATTATATATATTATTATAAAACATGCTTTAGTTAAGGAGTTACTGATACTTCGAGTGCAAAATGATGATATAAAATCTTGATAAAAATACACTTTTAAGTACCAATCAGATGCCCAGTTGATTAGTGCTTAAAAATATATTTTTATCAAGGTTTTATATCATCATTTTGCACTTGAAGTATCACTAACTCCTTAACTAAATCATGTTTTATAATAACATACCTAATAATATATGATACCTTTAATTTATGGTAAATGTTCATCTTAAATAAAGGCCTATCAAATAAATAAAAGGATTGATTGATGTGTTCAAGTAGTGAAATTGAAAGCACAAAGAGAGGGCCAAACTTAGAAAAGAGATGTTGGTGCAGTCCAAACTGGAACACTGTTTGGTAATTGGGTCATATCTCGAGTTCTAGTTATCCAAATGATCTCAAATTTTTACAAAAATTCAGTAAGACATAGGCCTACAACATTCATGTGAAAACCAAGATCTAAGAAGGCCATTTTCAAGTCCAAATTATAGCAACAACAGAAAAGTCTAAATCTGTCCTGTAGCGTAGACACTGTTCAGTGTTTAGCCCCTATCTTGAGTTCTAGAAGTCCAAATGACCTCAATTGTTTTTTCCTGGAAAGCTAAGACAACTTCCTATAACTTTTATAGTATAGGTGGATCCAGTTCTGATGCTAGCAATGACGTTTTATTCAGACAAGAAGATAAAGATTTTCACCAAGTCAAGAGTTGGCCACCCACTCAACAAGCAGTCATCAAATCAACAGTTTCAAATTTTAGCCTATAAAATGAGGCATTTACCATGCATTTAGAGGCTTGTTTATTCAAATCAAGAATTTGCTCTTGCTCTCTCTCTTTATATTTTTTGTAATTCTTAAGTTTTACTTTCATTAATATCTTGTTTATGCTTTTCATTTCCTTTCCTTTACTTAGTTAGCTTATATCTTATTTATGTTCTTCTTTTGTTTATTTATGTTTCTTTTCTTCATTATGTTTACCTAAGTTCATTATGTCAAGGTGAAAAAGTTACACTAATGATGTAAGAATAAGTATATTGTAAACTCAACATGGACATTAATGTTTAATATTAACATGTCTTATCTTTTTATCTTACTAATTCTTAATACCTTGCTTGTTAAATGATTAATCTAGATTTGTGTTGTATAACATTTGATACAACAAATGTTTTGCACACTCATAGCTCAACCATATGGTATTACCTACACCTATGCTATTAAAGGAACTTGATTTGTTGTTAACATCAGTTACCATCATGAATTCCTGACTATATTTAAAAGTTTGGTGTTACTTAAATAAGATAATTAATATGATCATGTTAACAATTTATAATGAGCTATTAATGATAAATCATCTTATTGGAACCTCCTTCATGTGTGTTTTCCTGTTGAATAATAAGAGTTTATACTATACTTGTTTGAAATACCATTAGTGGATCCTCTAACCTTGACACTTATTTTTATCATTGTTTAATTATCACATTGATTTTCCATCTTAAAATTTTCATCAACTTCTCCCTCTTCTTTACTACTACTACTACTACTACTACTACTACTACTACTACTATTACTATTACTATTATTATTACTATTACTATTATTGTTATTATTGTTGTTATTGTTGTTGTATTGTTATTTATAATTTATACAATTAACCTCCCTGTGGTTCAACCCCGGTCTTGTCGGGTTATTTATTACTTCGACACTCGTACACTTGGGAGAAGACATCAATTTTTTGGTCATGTCAAGTTTTTGGCGTTGTTGTCGGGGAGGTAAATTCTTATATAGATTATGGTATTTATTTTATTTTCTCTTTTCACTTTTCTTGTATCTAACTTTGTTTCTTTTGTTGTGTTTCTTTTTGTTTTCTTTTCTTCCTTTTATTCTCTTTCTACATGTGCATGAGTGTTTGGTCACGTACATTAAGTGGTAGACTTTGTAGGGTATCCTCATCATTTTCAGAAAATATAGTTGAAGAAGATAACTAGTCACTTCATAATGAGAATAATGAGAATAACCGTGTTTACACACTTAGAGACCACATGAATCCTATAAGAACAAGCGCACCCTCATGCATAGTTTTTCCTCCCGATGTATCTCATTTTAATTTTAAGCCAGACATTATTCAACTTTTACCTTCTTTTCATGGATTAGATCTAGAAAATTCATACTTGCATTTGAGAGAATTTGAAGAAGTTTGTAACACCTATAATGACTTAAATTGGAGCATGAATACCATTAGATTAAAGCTTTTTCCTTTTTCATTAAAAGATAAAGCTAAAACATGGCTACAAAATCTTAGGTCAATATCCATTTGTGCTTGGGTTGAAATGCAACAACAAGTTTTAAAGAAGTTTTTTCCATCTCACAGAACTAACTCTTTTAAAAGACAAATCACCATTTTCACTCAAAAACAGGTGAAACATTTTACCAATGTTGGGATAGGTATCGAGACTTGCTTAATACTTGCCCTCATCATGGTTTTGAAACATGGAGATTGGTTTCATAATTTTATGAAGGGTTAACACCTAAAGATAAGCAAATAGTTGAATTGATGTGCAATAGAACTTTTGAAGATAAAGATCCTAATGAAGCAATGGAGTACCTAGACTTGCTAGCTGAAAATGCACAAAATTAGGACACTACAGGCACTTATGAGGCACCAAGTAAAACCCAACCTCATACATCTAGTGGAGGTATGTATAACCTTAGAGAAGATCATGACCTCTAATCCAAGTTTGCATCTTTAGCTAGAAAAGTCGAGGCACTAGAATTGAAAAAGAGTGGTCAATTAAAATTAGTTCAAGACATTACATGTCAAATCTGTGAAATAAATAGACATGCAACCAATGACCGTCCAACTTTACCTCCTTTCAAGGAATGCCTCTATAAACAAGCCCATGCTTTAAACAGTTTTCAAAGGCCCAATCATAACCCATACTCACAAACATACAACCCTGGTTGGAGAAATCACCTAAATTTCAGTTAGAAGAGTGATAACAATAATGCACAAACTTCACAGCCACCGTTTCAAGCACACCATAATTTCCAAAATTCTCATGGATATGCACCTCTCCACCTTTATGCTCCACCTCCTAGAAGAAATCTTAAGGAAACATTGCATGCATTTATTGAAAAGCACGAGACAATAAACACTCAATCTGCTCTCAGTTTTCAAGAGAAAAGTAAGTTTCCATCTCAACCACAGCAAAATCCAAAGGGGCAATACAATGCAAATGCAAGTAGTTCTGGAAGTCAACACATGGATCAAGTAAAATCAGTCATCACTCTTCCAGTGGTAAGGTTATTGAAAAACCCACTCTTGAAGCTTGTGAGAAAGATGATGAGTCAATCTCTGAGGGTAAGGAAAGGGTTGAATCTGAACATTGTAAAGAAAAGACTGATTCTCCACCAGCACTTCCATTTCATCATGCCATGACCAAATAAAGAAAAGTCAATCATAATTTTGAAATCCTTGAAACTTTCAAACAGGTAAGGATCAATATACCTTTGTTGGATGCTATTAAACAGGTACCTTCCTATGCTAAATTTTTGAAAGATCTATGCACTCTGAAGAGAAAACTGAATGTGAAAAAGAAAGCATTTTTGATGCGAACCTCATGATCACGTGGTCACGCAACCCACACACAAAGACACCAATTCCCAGAAAGCCAAGTAAATCAGGTTTGATAGAAGTGTGACACAAAGATAACTTTACCTAAGCACTAGCACTATTGGAAATGGAGACCCCACCCAATAAATATTGATTCATGAATGAGAAGTATAAGGATGATGCCACGAAGATAGTTGTTCTTCGATAAGTCATTTTTAGTTCTTTAGAGATCCATGTAAGGGAGATTATCTCACCAACACACACACACAAAATGCAGTAAACAAGAAGTTTGGATAACAATAAAATAAACAATTAGGGTTTATTTTAGTTTGCAACATAGTTTCCAAGTGGCAAGGATTCATAAATGTTTCAGAATCCTTTTTTTACAAGGATTCCTTATTCATTCTAGCCACAAAAAGGAAAGAAGATTTCAGAATTAATTCCACCTTCATTAGGGTTTTATTATGCCATTAGGGTTTATTTTAGTTTGCAACATAGTTTCCAAGTGGCAAGGATTCATAAATGTTTTAGAATCCTTTTCTTACAAAGATTCCTTATTCATCCTAGCTATAAAAAGGAAAGAAGATTTCAGAATTAATTCCACCTTTAGATTTGATTCTCCTAGCTTATATAGGACTTCTAAAGGGCAACAAATCTGATCCTATCATATTTAGGATATTAAATTTGGATTTATTTATTTTATTGTTATTTTCTTCTTAGTTTAGGGTTTATTTATATTATTTGGGTTTAATTGTAAGTGGGCATAATACAAGTTATCTTTGTGTCACATTCCTATCAAACCTGATTTACTTGGCTTTACAGGAATTTGTGTCTTTGTGTGTGGGTTGCATGACCACGTGATCATGAGGTTCGCATCATTTGGTATCAGAGCTTGTGTAACGCCCTGTAATTTAGTACATTCATAAAAGAACTTTGAGCATTAACTTTTAAAAAAAATGGGGGTTTTTTTTTTTATCCACCGAACTTATCTAAGACTTGCCGAAATTTCCACTGAAATTTTGGCAGAGTTTCTTTTATATCTGGAGGTTCCAAGTTATTGACAATCATCATGTATAGTTATACTTATTTCTCAATCACATCATAATCATGTAGAACCTCAACAACACATCACTCACGGTACATGCCTCACATTTCGCATGCTTATTTCTTTCCCATTAACACATATAATTCATAATAATTGCAAGTAAACAAACTAAGATTACAAATACATAATAATACATTTTTATGTCCCAACACTTAATGTAAAAAGAGTACTATTACATATTAAGTCATTTAGTTCCTTAAGGACAAAATACATTAATGTTCATCTTCTGATTCAATCATGCAAAAGGAAACTAGAGGACCTAAAATGCTACTCCTGGCGTGAATCTGAAGGACCTGCAATTTCATAATGTATATAATAAAATAAATATAGCATAAAAGGAAAATCACACAATACATGCACGAAATTAAACATATATTCAACGATATGCAATCATAGTTCCTTGAAATTCTCATTTATCCTTCCATTATTACATCTCTATCCATCCTTCCTAGAATCATTCAACATTTTCATTTTGTGTCTTGTTTCACCTCATGAGCGCATTTTGTTCATTATAATATCTACCATGTGATTTCTCTCCCTCTTATTCTATCTCTTTATATCAATTTCAATCCCAACATCTACTATACCCATTATGGCTTTTCCATATAAGTTGTCAAACTCATCATGATTGCGGTCCAATTTTAGTTTATAAATATATTCAACTTACATATTTCTTGTGCCCATTTCAACACATTCCAATGTTTCTTTAGATTTTCAGTAAAATCTCTCATTATCATGGAACCTGCCATCATTTTCGCAATATTCACATCCGATCCATCTTCAAATAATATGAATTGGCATTTTATTACACTATTATAATTATCACCAAATTCTTATCATGCCAGCAACAACACAAAACCTTAATACAACATATTTACATTATTGGTCATAATTTCTTTAACATCCTCCATTGCGCAGGACATGATTCTCAAATTATATCAATTACAATTCCTTAATTAATTCAAAATACATCTATATATATATATATATAGCATTGCATTCCTTAAGTGTATAACACCTACCATGGTTAATGAACTTCTACTCTCACGTCCTAAGCGATACGATATTTGCTTTGCCTCCATCCTTCATAAGAATTAGATCTTCATCAGTTTCTCCTTTTTTTTTTCTTCAATAATCCATAACATAAACACAAATTACCATTTTTGTTTAACAATTAGGTATCATCCAACATTCCATTTATAATTTGACAAGTCAATCATCCTGACAATATTAACACCACACAAGTAAGTTTAACTCAAGTTGTATATTCTGGTCATTAGAAAACAAAACTAATGCCTCTAGCCCATCACCGGGTAACTAGTTCCTCCGCCCATCTTATTCCATAATTTCCAATCAATATCCGCCTCTTCAAGGCCGAATGAATAATCCTATCAGATGTCAATCCCCATTTCATTAATATTTTTAATTATTACCTCTCCCCTAAAACTTGGAAGGGAATGCTGATACTAATAAATTTTCCTTAGTGTTATTAGTCTCTCATATCAGGATCGGCTAATCAAGTTCATTATAAACATCAAAATTAATACCATTGATTGATGTTATCGACTATTTCTAACATGGAATAGCCAATCAGATTTTTCTTTCCATAATATCTTGGAATTTTTCCGGAAATGTTGATGTCAAGATTCTTGACATCATTAGCTTTCACTTCAGGAATAACCAGTCAAGTTTCATGTGATTGTCGATATTGACATCATCGCTCAATATCATTAACTATTCTCACCTGAAAAGTTAATCAAGTTCAGTATCCCTCGTTTTCAGGGATGATTATGCCGATGTTAATAAACCTTACTAACATCATTAGCCTCCGCATTCGGGACTGGCTAATCAAGTTTCGTGTGATTGCCGATATTGACAGCACCGGTCAATATCATTAACTATTCACTCACCCCGGTCATCCACTTCGGATGCCATTAGCCAAAGCTAATCATTCTTTGTCCCAACCATCCATTCAGATGCCATTAGCCAAAGCTAATCAGTCCTTCATCCCGGTCATCCATTTGGATGCCATTAGCCGAAGCTAAGCATTCATTTGTCTCGGCCATCCATCTGGATGCCATTAGTCGAAGCTAATCATTCTTTGTCCCAGCCATCCCTTCGAATGCCATTAGCTGAAGCTAATCAGTCTTTTATCCCGGTCATCCATTCAGATGCCATTAGCTGAAGCTAATCATTCATTTGTCCTGGCCATCCATCCGGATGCCATTAGCCAAAGCTAATCATTCTTTGTCCCGACCAGCCATTCGGATGCCATTAGCCGAAGCTAATCAGTTCTTCATCCTGGTCATCCATTCGGATGCTATTAGCCAAAGCTAATCATTCATTTGTCCTGGCCATCCATCTGGATGCCATTAGCCGAAGCAAATCATTCTTTATCCTGGCCATCCATTCGGATGCCATTAGCCGAAGCTAATCAGTCCTTCATCCCGGTCATCCATTCGGATGCCATTAGCCGAAACTAATCAACCATTTGTCAACATTTAAGCCCGATGTTAGTAAACCTTACTAACATCATTAGCCTCCGCATTCAGGACCGGCTAATCAAGTTCGAGGAATGGTCATCAACAAAGTCTATTAATGTAATTCATATTCTTAACCCAGTCAAGTACTCAAATCCATTTTGAATTTCTCGTTTATTTCACTTTATCCTCTCTTTGTGGTTTCACCCATAGACGCAAAGACCAAGAATTTAATAAGTTCGTAAATTAATGCTACATAAAAAGTGTAGGTATAGAACACCTACCAGCTGCAGAAGCTCAACTCGCTCTTTCTTGTTGTTGTTGTGCCCCTCCTACAAAGCTCCTACTATACGAGCTCCTGAGAAGTCGAGTGAATGCTTCTCCTACATTTTTAATATAACACCCTGAATCATTATTGAATCTTCCCGATTCATTCATAATATTCATTAATTCACAAAATCAAATACTTTCGTAAACAATTTCCATGAATGTATTTTATTTTCGTACTTGTCATTTAAATTAAACGCCCATTTAATTCAATTCTTCATCAATGATCTTCAATGCCCAAAGGGCATGACTTTTCGTCAATGATTTTCTTTTGTCCCAAGACATTTAATCTATCACCAAACAATGTAATTTAACTTAAATTTCATCAATGACTACACATGCCAAATTTTTCCAAAAGCACACTCAAAATGATTCCTTATATCATAATTCAACTTACAACATGATTTCCCATTTTAACACAACCAAAATATTAGTCAATCACTATTCTTTATAGAATTTAACTATACCATCACTTATCAACACATCAAACATGACTCAAACATAGCACAAACACAACCATCATCATTAAACCCATTACCATTATCCTTATCCTTAGTCCCAAAACATACTTGTTATGCTAACCCTCATATTCTCATTCAATATTTCTCAAACCAAACTTAAAACATCATTATTTAAATTTAGAATTCAATACATCCAAACGGTGGAATTATACATCATCGTCATTAGAATAACATATCTAAAATTAACATACATCCAACGGTTAAAACTCCTGATATCAAAACAATACCGGACTGACCTGAAATTTGGAGACCTGCTGTTCAGGAAGTACATAACGGCTGACGAACAAGGTTGTCTTGAAGGGTGATTTTCCAGAAATGTTCCTTTGGTGAAAGCCATCAAACGAAGTCTGATATTTACAATCCCTCCAATCAGAATGTAGGTGACATAGAGCATAATAACATATACAAAATTAACATACATCCAACGGTTAAAACTCTTGATATCAGAACAATACCGGACTGACCTGAAATTTGGAGACCTGTTGTTTAGGAAGTACAATTTTTGATAGGAGTGTCCTTTTCGAATCTAAACCATTCAGAATTTATATAACATCTGGATGAACGACATATCCAAAATCTAGACCAATCCAATGGTGGAATGATGATATAACAACTGACGAACAAGGTCGTCTTGAAGGGTGATTTTCCAGAAATGTTCCTCCGGTGACAGCCCTCAAACGAAGTCTGATATTTCCAATTCCTCCGGTCAGAATGTAGGTGACATTGAGCATAATAACATATCCAAAAATCAATTTAATCCAACGGTGGAAAGTCAAACTATGGCTGCCGAAGTGCCTGCCCTGTTGAAATCCCAAAACCCATAGTTTCAAATCAATTTATTCTTTCTATTTTTCAGCAAATCAAGCCATTATCATGCAATTAATCTCAAAATTCACATGAACAATTACTCCCCCAAAATATTTATATGAACCCTAGAATTTTAAACTTAGAGATTTTCTTCTCCTCATGCAAGAATAAGAGAGAGAAACGAAATTACTAAAGGGTATGTTACTTACCTTTGCTACTTTAACTTATTTCAATGAATTCTTGCAAAAATTTACAAAAATCATGTCCTCCTTTTCCAATTTCCAGATTCTTCTCTTTGTTTCTCTCAAGCTCTAAGTTGTTATTTAATTTGTTTTCTTGCATAGAATCCTCCTAAGAACACTCCTTTTTTATTTAGCTTGAAGAAATGAAGAGAAAATGAAGAAAATAGGACAAAACAAATGGTCTCCCTCCTGTTTTTTTTTTTTTTTCATTTGCAGAGGACGTGCTCTGTTTTTAAAGAGAGGAGAAGAGAGTATTTGTTTTGATAAAATTAAAAAAATGCCCCTTGTGTCATCTTCTTTCATTTACCCGATTTTTAGTACTCTTCGTAAATCTTTTCCAAACTCCGATTGACACGAAATTTGAACCTAATATAAAAAAATATGTCTGGAGATTCATTACAAAATTTCAACCCGATCCAACGATCGGATTGAGATATATCATCGATATCGTAAAACTAGACAATTAGTGTCTTTTACACTAAAATCTGAATTTCATGCATTAATTTATTTACTTAGATCCTCATGACATTTCCCCTTAATTTATACTCAATAAATTCAATATTACCACATTTATTATTAATTTTTCAGAATACGTGTTTTGACCGGGGTTTACATATCTTCTATTTTTTTTTCTTATTCTTTTATCCATTGAAACTCATCACTGGTTTCGCCAACGTTACAAGTTTTAAACTAAAAATCATGACTCTCTTTTTTCAACAAACTTAAATTTGTTTATGGAGATCATTCTCTCTCTCACGTGACACATTTATTGTCATTCCTACTATTTATTCATTTCATTCATATCGAATATCCATTACTCATTGAAATGTCATTACTTCGATCCTATGTGTTTTTTTTTATTCTTTTTCTTTTATTATTATTTTTTTATTATTTATTTTTATTTACGGGGGTTTACAGTTTGGCTCCATTAATCAGGTTATATCCTTCTGAAATTTTTGTTTCTTGTTGTTTCCGCAAATATTCCTTAGTGTCCAATTTCTTCTTCTCCTTGATTTTGCAGCATATCAAAACAAAAACAAAAAATTAGTTATTTCATTTTGTTATAGTCCAAAATATATCAGTAGCAAAAAAAAAGACAAAAAAGAAAAAAAATCGTTCAAAAAGATGTTTATTGGTTTATGCCGCAAAAAACTTAACAAGGGCAAATTGGACCAAATGAACTCGGAATTAGCTCAAATATGATACACTTAATACTGGGGCCCTAATCGCATGAAATACTAAGTTTAGGGTCAATTGGATATTGTTTGCTTTGGTTTTCAATTTCAGGTCTAATCACGTCTAATTCATATTGTTTTTGCATCAATATATCAAACCTTATTGTAAATTTCTCAAACTTCATATTATGTATATTTGGGCTGATATCGCACTATATCTTAAAGTTTAGCTCAATTAGACATCATTGACTTTAGCTTCCAGATTCGGACTTAAGTTGTAAACGAGTCTGTTTTGCGTCATGTTTTGAAATTCGCTTTCTTTATGTTGTTCTCATTTTTTTTTTCTGTTGTATATTTGGGTGTTATTTTATCATATTTTGCATTTTTTTTTCTATTGTTATTCGAGTCTTCAGTTCCGTTTGTATTTCAGATAGATTCGCTTGCTACTCACGAGACTATCATCTTAGTTTCGTTTTTGCTTGTTTTCTGGTTTTTATTACTTCTTGAGTCATATATACATATTTGGATTGCGCTACTAAGATTGGTTCTATTTGGTGCTAGTTTTAGTTCTACAAGAACCTCAAGAAGGTGAGACGAGCGATGTGAGGATATTAAGAGTGTTTGAGCGAAACATGAGTGATGTGAGGATATTTTGTTTTTACCACTAACCAATTTTTACAGGTACTATCATGTCAGAATGAAACAACACACTATGCCCTCCCGATGTAGAACTTAAAGTCCAAATGCAAGCCATGACAAAGATGATGGAAATAATGAATTTAATGATGGGAAACGTGTGTGACAGACTTGAGAGGGTGGGAAAACATGGTAATGTGGCTGGAACATGTACCCAAGATGTGAGAAAGGTTGGAGCTGAATTGAAATCAAACCATGGCTGTGGGGATGAAAGGCCAAAGTGGGATGATTATGAGGATTTTGAAGAGGACGTTGATGATGATAGTGATGTTGGTTTTAAGGATGAGACCATAGGCTATCAGGAAGGTTTTCGACAACCTAGAAATTGAAGGGATTTCATGTATTTTGATGAGGTGTTATGGCAAAAGAAAATGAGGATTTAAAAGGAGAGGTGGTATCAAAGGGAGAGAAATAAAGAGATTAGTGTTCTAAAAAAAGAATTCAGGAGTCTATCTCATATTCTAGGGGAGATGAGGCAAGAACTTGATGTGTTAACGGCAGCAGTCAATGCGCAGCAAGCTTCAGAAAGAGAGGAGAAAAAATGTTGCAATGATGAAATACGAAATAGAATGGTTTCTACTTTCATCCAAAGTTGTTGGCGACGATTTTTGGCAAGAAAAGAACTCCAAAGACTTTAAAATGAGGCTAAGGAATTGTCCATTCAACTTGTTGGTGATTTGAGGACGAATCATCTTGAAGAGAGAGGGAATGATATGATTCAGGCAAAGTTAAATTCGGATTTTGACGTAAAATGTGCACCTATCCAGTTTTACGGCAAGAGTCATAATTCTCAATCCTATCATTGGATTGGGCTGAAATTTTACGCAGAGTCTCCTGACATGTTTTCCTACCTTGGGTTAAAATATCATGTCAATCGAAGTTTGGAAAGGCATCCAAACATGGGTCAACAGAGGCTGTATGAGTTTTGTTATTTACTTCCTTTTGACCTGTGGACTTCCTATATGCACCCAAACCCAATCGTCGAGCTAAAAGACAACATGTTTGCGCCCCTTATTGGCTTTGGTCGCATACACACGATTCCTCTTTTCAATCTGTTGCCGCACACTCTTATGGAGTGTCTTTACCACCTGTGCTTTACGATTACCATCTAAACTAACCCTTTCATCAACAGGCAAAGGAATCAATTCCATTGGAGTTAAAGGGTTAAATCCATACACAATTTCAAATGGTGAAAATTCAGTAGTAGAGTGCACACTACAATTATATGCAAACTCTATAAATGGCAAACAATCTACCAATTCTTTAAGTTCTTTTGAATGGCAACAAGTAGAAGTTGTGTTAAGGTCCTATTAACTACTTCGGTTTGTCCATTTGTTTGGGGGTGACAAGTAGTTGAAAACAACAGTTTAGTACCCAATTTTCCCCATAACACCTTCCAAAAATAGCTAAGGAACTTAACATCTCTATCATAAACATGCTCTTAAGGACTATCTCCCTAAAGAATAAATTAGCAATGTTAGTGGCATCATTGATTTTATGACATGGAATAAAGTGTGCCATCTTTGAAAACCTATCAACAACTACAAAGATTGAATCCCTACCCTGTTTTGACCTAGGTAAACCTAAGATGAAATCCATCGAAATGTCTACCCATGGTTCCTTAGGTATAGGTAAAGGGGTATACAAGCCATGTGGTTGAGTCCTAGAATTTTCTCTCCTACAAGTTATGTATTTATCACATATGCGTTGCACATCTTTTTTTATTTTAGGCCAATAAAAATGCCCATGCAACACATCCAAAGTCTTAACAACACCAAAATGCCCCATCAACCCGCTCCAATGTGCTTCATGTACAAGCAATTCAAGCATAGAACTTAATGAAACACACAATCGACTCTTTTTAAACAAATATCCATCAAGTCTATAAAACTTCCCAAAAGCCGAAGTTTCGCAAGCATTGTAAACATTAGCAAAATCACTATCATCCTTGTACAATTCTTTTGCGTGTTCAAATCCTAGAAATCTAGCATCCAAAGTAGATAAAAGAATATACATGCGTGAAAGTGCATCAACCACAATGTTTTCTTTTCCTTTCTTATACTTGATCACATACAGAAAGGTTTCAATAAATTCCACCCATTTGGCATGTCTCCTACTCAACTTACTTTGCCCTTTCAAGTGCTTCAATGATTCATGATCAGAATGTATCACAAACTCCTTGGGCCACAGGTAATGCTGCCATGTCTCTAGAGTTCTTACTAAGGCATAGAGCTCCTTGTCATATGTAGGGTAATTCAAAGCTGCCCCATTAAGTTTCTTGTTGAAATACACAATGGGCCTTTTATCCTGCATTAACACAGCTCCTATACCAATACCTGAAGCATCACATTCAACTTCAAAAACTCTCGTCAAGTTTGGCAAAGCTAAAACAAGTGCCGAACAAAGTTTATCTTTCAACAAATTAAAAGCCTTATCCTGTTCATCATTCCATTTGAATCCAACATACTTTTTAATAATTTCAGTTAAAAGTGCAGCAATAATACTAAAATCCTTTACAGACCTTCTATAAAAACTAGCAAGTCCATGAAAACTCCTTACCTCACTTACCGATTTTGGTGTAGGCCAATCCCGGATGGCCTTAACTTTCTCCTTGTCCATCTCGATACCCTGCGCAGTTACAACAAAGCCAAGAAACATAATTTTTTCCATACAAAAGGTACACTTCTTAAGATTAGCATATAATTGCTCACTACGCAACACACTAAGTACATTACGCAAATGATCAAGATGCTCATTTAAATTATTGTTATAGATCAAAATGTCATCAAAATACACAACAACAAACTTACCTATAAACGCATGCAATACATGATTCATTAAACGCATAAACGTGCTATGCGCGTTCGTAAGTCCAAACGACATGACTAACCATTTATACAAAGCATGCTTAGTCTTAAATGCAGTTTTCCACTCATCACCCTCTTTCATCCTAATCTGATGGTACCCACTTTTTAGATCAATCTTAGAGAAAATACATGATCCATGTAACTCATCTAGCATGTCATCAAGCCTAGGAATAGGATGTCGATACTTTACCGTTATGTTATTGACGGCACGACAATCAACACATATCCTCCATGTTCCATCCTTTTTAGGCACAAGTAGCACTGGCACAACACAAGGACTTATACTCTTACGAATGTACCCCTTCATCATCAACTCATCTACTTGCCTTTGAAGCTCCTTTGTCTCCTCAGGGTTGCTTCTATAGGCTGGACGATTAGGAATTGAAGCTCCGGGCACAAGGTCAATTTGATGTTCAATCCCCCTTAATGGTGGTAATCCATTAGGGATGTCTTCAGGAAATACATCAACAAACTCCTGCATCAAAGAAACAGCCATACTAGGAATAGCAGAATCAAGACCCTTAGTGTCAAAACAAGCCTCCTTATACACAAGTAAGATCATTGGCTTATTAGTGAAAAATACAAATCTGATTTGAGATCCTTTTGCATAAAAATTAGGTTGTTTCTTTAATTTTTCCACACTATTATCATCACACAAGTTTACTTTCTTCACTCAGTTTTTACCTCCACTCTCAATCGGATTAATTAATGATTTAGGTTTAGCCGAATATGATGGTTTTCTCTCACCATTGTCCTCACGTGAATTTTCACTCTTCCCATCCTCACATTCTTTTTTTAATTTGATTTGATCATCATACACTTCTTTTGGAGAAAGAGGTACAAGAGTGATGGTTTTACCATCCTTTACAATAGTGAACCTATTTCTAAACCCATCATGAATCGCTTTCCGATCAAACTGTCATGGACGCCCTAAAAGTAAGTGACTAGCATGCATTGGGACTACATCACACAAAATCTCACCAGAATACTTCCCCATAGCAAACGCAATCAAAACCTGCTTAGTAACCCTCACTTCACCACATTCATTCAACCATTGCAGTCAGATTCACCTTTCCCATCCGTATGAGTATCCTTTTTAGCCTTAGGTGGTTCGGCCCTTGCGTAAGGCTTTGGTTGGGCAGCCCCCTCTCTCTTCAAATTCGGCCTCCATATTGAGGAAAATGAAGCCTAATTGGTCTGAAAACGTGTACTGCCCCTTCTTTTTATTTGCCTCTCCACCTTCGTTTCCATATGGACCATGGCCTCCAATTCCACACAATGTTGTAATTCTACAACATTCGCAATGTCTCTATTCAGCCCATTTAGAAATCTAGCCATAGTAGCTTCCCGATCCTCAATCACATTGGCCCGAATCATGGCGATCTCCATCTCCTTAAAATACTCATCCACGGACCTAGAGCCCTGATTCAAACCTTGCAATTTCATATACAAATCTCTATAATAGTGGTTAGGCATAAATCGTCTTCTCATCAACACTTTCATCTCCTCCCACGACACTACTGGCCTCTCTCCACTCTTTCTTCTACTAACAACATTCTGATCCCACCAAATCAGTGCATAATCCGTGAATTCGATGACAACAAATTTCACTTTCTTTGCCTTCGAATAGTTATGGCAATAACAAATCCAATCCATCTTTTTCTCCCACTCCAAATATGCCTCGAGATCGTTTTTACCTTGAAAAGAAGGTATTTTCAGTTTGATAGCATCCAAATCACCATCTAAATCAGCATGTTCCCCAACATTATGGAAATTTTCCCTTTGGCCAAATTGGCCCCTGATTCTATTCCCAAAATCCCAAATGATGTGAACCTCGTGATCACGTGGTCACGCAACCCACTTGCAAAGACACCAATTCCCGGAAAGCAAAGTAAATCAAGTTTGATAAGAGTGTGACACAAAGATAACTTGTACCTAGGCACCAGCACTATTGGAAACGTAAACCCCCACCCAACGAATATTGATTCACGAACGAGAAATATAAGGATGATGCCATGAAGCCAATTGTTTTTCGATAAGTCGTTTTTAGCCGAACAAATAAGTGCTATTCTTCGGAACAATAATGCTTTGAAATATAAAGACCCTGGTTGCCCTACAATTTCTTGCTTTATTGGAGAATATAAAATTGAAAGAGCTTTACTTGATCTTGGAGCTAGTGTGAATTTACTTCCATATTTGGTTTTTCAAAGTCTTAATCTAGGTGAGCTGAAACCAACTTCTGTAACTCTTTTACTTTCTGATAGATCTGTAAAAGTGCCTAGAGGAATAGTTGAGGATGTGTTAGTACAAGTTGATAAATTCATTTACCTTCTAGATTTTGTTGTCTTGGATACACAACCTGTTGAAGCATGCAATTCAATTCCTATTATTTTAGGACGTCCATTTCTTGCAACTTCTAATGCATTGATTAATAGTAGGAATGGATTGATGAAGCTATCATTTGGAAATCTGACATTGGAGATGAATACTTTCAACATTTGCAAGCAACCTAGAGATGATAATGATTTACAGGAAGTGGATTTTATTGAAAAATTAGTTGACGATCAATTTCAAACCACTTCTAGTGAAACTGAGATTGATGAACCTGACGAGTTGCAAATGGTTTATTTTCAGAAAGAAGTAAAGGCATACAATTGGAGACCACAAATTGAAGAATTACCACCATAATCAATTGAGTCCATACCTTCAAGTGTTCAACCACCAAAACCTGATTTGAAGCCGTTACCATTCAATCTCAAATACTCATTTTTGGGAGAAAATGAAACTTTTTCAGTAATAATCTCTTCCAAACATCAAGAAGGTAAGTTATTACAAACTTTGAAAATGCACAAAAATGCACTAGGATGGACCATAGCTGACATAAAAGGAATAGGTCCTTTGATTTGCACACACAGGATTTATTTGGAGAAAAATGTTAAACCCTTTAGAGAAATGCAACGAAGACTTAATCTTAATATGAAAGAAATAGTGAAAAATGAAGTCATTAAGCTTCTAGATAATGTAATCATTTATCCTATTTCTCACAGCAAATGGGTAAGTCCTACCCAAGTTGTACCCAAAAAGTCTGGAGTCACATTGATAACAAATGAGAAAAATGAGTTAATTTCAACTAGGACGATTACTGGTTGGTGCATGTGCATTGACTATAGGAAACTTAATTCAATGACTAGAAAAAATCATTTCCCTTTACCTTTCATGGATCAAATCCTAGAAAGAGTTCCAAATCCTCCTGATTGGTCATTACCTTTTGAAATAATATGTGACGCTAGTGATTATGTCGTGGGTGCTGTCTTGGGACAAAGAAAAGATAAGAAACCTTATGTGATTTACTATGCAAGTAAAACTTTAAATAATGCTCAAATGAATTACACTACCACTGAAAAGGAATTACTTGTAGTAGTATTTGCATGTGACAAGTTCAAATCTTATCTTGTTGGCTCACCTGTTGTCATTTTTAGTGATTATGCAGCTTTGAAATATCTTCTTTCAAAAAAGGATTCTAAGGCTAGATTGGTGCGGTGAATTCTATTACTTCAAGAATTTGATATCACAATGAAAGACAAGAAAGGCACCGAAAATGTTGTTGCAGATCATTTGTCAAGATTGACAACCAATTTGAGATCTGACATCACACCAATTGATGATTACTTTCCTGATGAATCTTTATTTTCTGTCTCTACAATGCCTTGGTTTGCTAATATTGTTCATTTTCTTGTTTCAGGACAATTGCCAGCTCATTGGAGTACCCAAGAAAAAAGAAAGTTCTTGAACGAAGTGAACTTTTATTGGGATGAACCTTATTTATTCAAATATTGTCCTGATCAAATATTTCGAAGATGCATCCCTAACAATGAGGTAAGTAGCGTCATTAAATTTTATCATTCTGAGGCATGTGGGGGTCATTTCTCATTAAGAAAGACAACTGAAAAAATCTTACAAAGTGGATTTTACTGGCCCACTGACACGACCAAAAGCTTGATGTCTTCTCCCAAGTGCAGGAGTGTCGAAGTAATATATAACCCGACAAGACCGGGGTCGAACCATAGAGAGGTTAATTGTATAAATTATAAACAACAACAACAACAACAACAACAACAACAATAACAATAATAACGATAATAATAACAATAGTAGTAATAGTAATAGTAATAATAATAATAATACTCAGTACGTGGCGTTGTTATACCTGAGAATGATCTAAAAGATCGGGTCACAGGTTTCCAGCCTATATACTGAGTTTATGAACAAATAATAATAATAATATAATAATAGTACTAATAACAATAATAAAGAAGAGAAGGAAGAAATTAATGAGAACTTTGAGTTGGAAGATTAATGTAAGGATTAAACAATGATAAAAACAAATGTCAAGGTTAGAGGATCCACTAATGGTACTTCAAACAAGTATAGTATAAACTCTTATTACTTAATTGGAAACCACACATAAAGGAGGTTCCAATCATATTATAAATTGTTAACATGATTACATTAGTTATCTTATTCGAATAAAGCATTATTGGCAGGCATTCATGATTATAACTTATGTTAACAACAAATCAAGTCCCTTTCATAGCTCAGGTGTCGGTTATACCATACAGTATGGGCTATGAAAGTGTCAAGTATTTTTTGTACCAAGTGTTATACAACATAAATCTAGATTAACCATTTAACAAGCAAAGTATTAAAAGTGAACAAGATAACAAATATAAAACATGTTAGTATCCAACGTTAAGGTCCATGTTAAGTTTATATTATACTTATTCTTACACCATTAGTGTACCCTTTTCACCTTGACATAATTAACTTAGCTAAACATAATGAAAGAAAGAAACATAAATGAACAAGATAAGAACATAAATGAGAAAGAAGTTAACTAAGTAAAGGAAAGGAAATGAAGTGCATAAACTTGATATTAATGAAAGCAAAACATAAGCAATACAAAGAGAGAAAGCAAGAGCATGATCTTGATCTGGAAACCAAGATGCCTCAATACATGGTAAGTGCCTCCTTTTATAGGCCAAAATTTGGAACTATTGATTTGTTGACTAATTGATGAGTGGGTGGCCACATCTTGACTTGGTGACAATCCTTATCTTCTTGTCTGAACAAGACGTCATTGCTAACATCATAATTTGCCCAGAATCTTCAGGAATATTCTATCATTTGGACTTCTAGAACTCAAGATATGGGCTGAACATTAAATAGTGTCTAGGCTGCAGGACAGCTTCGGACTTCTTCATTGTTCCTTCAATTTGGACTTCAAAACAACCTTTTTAAATCTTGGGCTCCTCATAAAAGTTGTAGGCCTTTGTCTTACCTTTCCATCCATATAAAATGGACCTAAATCCGAAATCTAGAACTCCAGATATGATCCAATTACCGAGCAATGTTACGGTTTGGACTGCACCGACATCTCTTTGTCCTTTTACTTTCAATACTTAAACTCATCAATCAATCCTTTTATTTATGTGATAGGCCTGCATTTGAGATGAGCATTTACCATAAATTAAGGTATCTTATAGTATCAAACTTGTTATTATAAAACATGCTTTAGTTAAGGAGTTATTCATACTTAAGTGCAAAATGATGATATAAAACCTTGATAAACATGCACTTTTAAGTACTAATCACACCCCCCAACCAGCTTATTACTAGCCCCTAGTAATCAAAAGCGCTAAAATAGAGAAACAATTTGCAAGTTCCACAAAGCAAGGCATTCATCATTCAACTTCCATTAATCTATCCAGATAAACAAACTCTCATTAAATTTATATTCCTGCTTCATATTTCTTAAACAAGATATTAATAAACCTTCTTTTTATGTGCTTAATATATGAAAACATAGATGATGGGGCTTTTGTTGGAAGAAAAGAATATTATGTTCAAATTTTTAAGGTAAACTTCCTTGGGTTGGGATTATTATTTCTTTTTTTTCTTTTTCTTTTTCTCTTTTTTTTTCTTCTTTTTTTTATTTATTTATATGCACATACAACTTAAAACATAATGTATCTTTAACCCATGTAATGAGTTTTCGGCCAATGACTCCCAGACCAGTTGGTCTTAGGGCATTAGGTGTTGAGACACCCCTACGAGCTTAGTAACTCGGGTTGCAGATACTGATACGTAGATAGTGCAATGTTTAATTCCCTTAAGCTTTTCTCCTCAATCCATGTAACAAGCTTTGGGCCAATAGCTCCTGATGTGAACCTCGTGATCACATGGTCACGCAACCCACAATCAAGATTGAGATATGATCCCGGAAAGCCGAAATAGGTCTGATATGAGTGCAACACAATGGAAACCTGCCCCAAGGCACCAACACTATTGGAATGAGTAGAATGACGCCACGAAGCCAGTTAATCTTTGATAAGTCAAATTCAGTTTGTTCAAGAACTGAAGAATGCAAGAATCACTCTCACATGTTAAAACTGAAAAATTCAGAATAATAATCATCAAAGCTGCCGAAATTGTGGCTTACATGAGTTTAAATAGTTCTTGAAAAGTTAACCCTAATGGACCCTTTATGTGGACTTATACGAGGTCCACTCAAAACTAGCCCAAAACCCTAAACTAAAAAGCCCATAACCTGATCCAAACAAGCCTTGGATCCTAGCTGAAAACAAACTATTAATTAAGCCCAAACATTAAAGAAAATAATAAAAATAAGTAACTTGTCATTAAATACCACCAGCCCTTCTTTCCTTGTGTAGCTAGGATGAATAAGGAATCCTTATAAGAAAAGGATTCTGAAACATTAATGAATCCTTGCCACACTAGGAGATTATATTGCAACTCATTAAAGATCCTTGTGGAACTAGGAAATTCCCAAAACCAACTCCCACATCCTTGGAGGAAAAGAATCCTAATCAAATAGGAAGTCCACAAGTCAAATGGAAGTAAATAACAGAATCCGTACAGCCATGTGATACGACCTAAGTAAGGTCAGATTTGGATTTTGGCGTAAAAATCGTAACAGTCGAGGTTTACGGCAATAGTCATAATTCTCAATCTAATCGTTGTATCGGGATAATATTTTATGTGGACTCTCTAGACATATCTTACTACCTTAGGTTAAAAATTCAGGTCAATCGGAGTTCGGGAAGGAACCGCAATACTGGTCAACGGAGGCTGTACGGATTTTGATATTTACTTCCATTTGACTTGTGGACTTCCTATTTGGTTAGGATTCTTTTCCTACAAGGATGTGGCAGCTGTCTTTGGGAATTTCCAAGTTCCACAAGGATCTTTAATGAGCTGCAATATAATCTACAAGAGTGGCAGTGATTCATTAATGTTTCAGAATCCTTTTCTTATAAGGATTCCTTATTCATCCTAGCTACACAAGGAAAGAAGGGCTGGTGGTATTTAATGACAAATTAGTTATTTTTATTATTTTCTTTAATGTTTGAGCTTAATTAAAAATTTATTTTGAGCTAGGGTCCAAGGCTTGTTTGGATCAAGTTATGGGCTTTTCAGTTTAGGTTTTTGGGCCAGTTTTTAGTGGACCTCGTATAAGTCCACATAAGGGGTCCATTAGGGTTAACTTTTCAAGAACTATTTAAACTCATGTAAGCCACAATTTCGGCAGCTTTGATGATTATTATTCTGAATTTTTCAGTTTTAACGTGTGAGAGTGATTCTTGCATTCTTCAGTTCTTGAACGAACTGAATCTGACTTATCGAAGATTAATTGGCTTTGTGGCGTCATTCTACTCATTCCAATAGTGTTGGTGCCTTGGGGCAGGTTTCGATTGTGTCGCACTCATATCAGACCTATTTCGGCTTTCCGGGATCAGATCTCAATCTTGATTGTGGGTTGCGTGACCACGTGATCACGAGGTTCGCATCAGTTGGTATCAGAGCTAGGCTCCGAAACAAGGTCATATCATTCTGTTATTTTTGTTTTTTTTTCCTTTAGTATTCCCTTAAGTTTTTCGGTGTTTGCATCCATCTTTTTGTTCTTCGAGTCTGCGTCATCTAAGCAAAAAAAAAAAATTATATTTCGTTTGGTTACTGTCACTAATCATATTAGTTTATTAAAAAAAGAAAAAAAAGAAAGAAATAGAGAAAAGAGTGATTAGTTGAAATTTCAAGGATCATTCAATTTTTGCCGCAGAAACACAAAATTTGGTGAACCATAAGCAAACCACCTCGGAATCAATTTAAACTTCATATTCAGTCTATTGGGGGTGGGATAGCATCATATATCAAATTTGGGCTTATTCTAATATTCTTTGCTTGAGGTTTTAATTCGAGGTTCAATTCTGCCGTAGAAACACTACTATTAGTGAACCATAAGCAAACCACATTAGAATCAATTGAAACTTCATATTATGTGTATTGGGGATGAGATAGCATCATATATTAAATTTGGGCTTATTTTGATATCGGCTTCTGGAGGTTTTAATTGGAGGTTCAATTCTGCCGCAAACTGATCATGCAAGGAGTTTGGGTACCTAGAAATAAGAGAACGACCTATAAATTGAGTTTTGGTGTTTTCATAGTATTTTAATACTAGATATTAAATTCGAGGTCATTTGGATATCGGTTTCTTTAGGTTCCTCAATTGGGTCTTGTTTTGTCGTAACGGGTCTGTTTGGTGTTATCTTTCAAAACTCGTTTTGTTTCTATTGATTTCGTTCCTGCCATTATACTATCATTATATTTTGATATTTGGCTGTTGTTTGAGTCATTTTCATCACTTTCGCATTTGTTTGTTTGTTTTTTTTTTCCGATAAGTTCTGGTCCACAAAAAAGTCAGATTCGTAATCTCGAATCTAAATCAGTGTTCTTCCAGTTATAAACTCTATTCTTTTCGTCGTCTTGTTTTTTTTTTTTCCCTATCTATGTCATGTATTCACTAAGGGAGAGGGAACAGAGAAGGATTGTAGATCAACGATGTGAAAAACTAAGCCATGGTTTGGGGGTTCTAGAACGACAAGTTGATAAGTGTAGAAGATTAGTCTATGATCTTCAAGCTTCATGGGAAAAAGAGATACAACACCAAAAGGATGAAAGACAAAGGAGAGTCGCTGTGGTTATCATTCAAAAGTATGTACGCAAGTGGTTAGTACGGCGTGCTTATTTGAAATTCTTGTCAGTCGCTACTTCTATACAGTATTGTTGGAGAAAGGTGTTAGCAAGAAAGGGATTCCGAAGGCTTACACAAGAGGCTGTTGCAGTCACTATTAATCATATTCAAGATTCGAGGGCAAATCTTCTTGAAGAGGGAGGGAATGATACGGTTCAGCCATGTGATACGACCCAAGTAAGGTCAGATTCGGATTTTGGCGTAAAAATCGTAACAGTCCAGGTTTACGGCAACAGTCATAATTATCAATTTGATCGTTGTATCGGGATAATTGATTAGTACTTAAAAGTGCATGTTTATCAAGGTTTTATATCATTATTTTGCACTTGAAGTATCAATAACTCCTTAACTAAAGCATGTTTTATAATAACAAGTTTGATATTATAAGATACCTTAATTTATGGTAAATTCTCATTTTAAATGCAGGACTATCACATAAATAAAAGGATTGATTGATGAGTTTAAGCATTGAAAGTTAAAGGACAAAGAGATGGCCAAACTTAGAAAAGAGATGTCGGTGCAGTCCAAACCGGAACATTGCTCGGTAATTGGATCATATCTGGAGCTCTAGATTTTGGATTTAGGTCCACTTTATATGGATGGAAAGGTAAGACAAAAGCCTACAACTTTTCATGGGAGCCCAAGATTTGAAAAGGTCGTTTTGAAGTCCAAATTGAAGGAACAACGAAGAAGTCCGAAGCTGTCCTGCAGCCCAAACACTATTTAGTGCTCAGCCCATATCTTGAGTTCTAGAAGTCCAAATGACCTCATCTTTTTTTTGTTGGAAAGCTGAGACAATTTCCTAGAACATTCTTGAGGATTCTGGCAAATTATGATGTTAGCAATGACGTCTTGATCAGACAAGAAGATAAGGATTGTTATCTAGTCAAGATGTGCCACCCACTCATCAATTAGTCAACAAATCAATAGTTCTAAATTTTGGCCTATAAAAGGAGGCACTTACCATGTATTGAGGCATCTTGGTGTTCAGATCAAGATCATGCTCTTGCTTTCTCTCTTTGTATTGCTTATGTCTTGCTTTCATTAATATCAAGTTTATGCACTTCATTTCCTTTCTTTTACTTAGTTAACTTCTTTCTCATTTATGTTCTTATCTTGTTTATTTATGTTTCTTTCTTTCATTATGTTTAGCTAAGTTAATTATGTCAAGGTGAAAAGGGCACACTAATGGTGTAAGAATAAGTATAATATAGACTTAATATGGACCTTAACGTTGGATACTAACATGTTTTATATTTGTTATCTTGTTCACTTTAATACTTTGCTTGTTAAATGGTTAATCTAGATTTATGTTGTATAACACTTGGTACAACAAATACTTGGTACTTTCATAGCCCATACTGTATGGTATAACCGACACCTGAGCTATGAAAGGGACTTGATTTGTTTTAACATAAGTTATAATCATGAATGCCTGCCAACATTTACAAGTATTAGCTTTATTCGAATAAGATAACTAATTGTAATCATGTTAACAATTTATAATCTGATTGGAACCTCCTTTATGTGTGGTTTCCAATTGAGTAATAAGAGTTTATATTATACTTGTTTGAAGTACCATTAGTGGATCCTCTAACCTTGACATTCGTTTTTATCATTGTTTAATCCTTACATTAATCTTCCAACTCAAAGTTCTCATTAATTTCTTCATCTTCTTCTATTGCTACTACTACTACTATTATTATTTTTATTATTGTTGTTGTTATTTACATTCTGTAATATATCCCTTTGATCTTTTCATAAACTCAGTATATAGGCTGGAAACCTGTGACCCGATCTTTGGATCATTCTCAGGTGTAACAACGCCACGTACTGATTATTATAATAATAATTATTGTTATTGTTGTTATTGTTGTTGTTGTATTGTTATTTATAATTTATACAATTAACCTCTCTGTGGTTCGACCCCGATCTTACCGGGTTATTTATTACTTCGACACTCCTGCACTTGGGAAAAGACATCAAGCTTTTGGTCGTGTCAAGTTTTTGGCGCCGTTGCCGGGGAGGTAAATTCTTGTATAAATTATAATATTTAATTTATTTTCTCTTTTCACTTCTCATTTTATCTATTTTTGTTTCCTTTGTTTTGTTTTGTTTCTTTTTCTTCTGTTTTCTTTTCTTGCTTTTATTCTCTTCTTACACGTGCATGAGAGTTTGGTCACGTACATTAAGTGGTAGACTTTGTAGGGTATCCTCATCATTTTCAGAAAATATGGCCGAAGAAGATAATCAATCACTTTATAATGAGAATAATGAGAATAACCGTATGAGAACACTTAGAGACCACATGAATCCCACAAGAACAAGTGCACCCTCATGCATAGTTTTCCCTCCTGATGCATCTCATTTTAATTTTAAGCCAGGCATTATTCAACTTTTACCATCTTTTCATGGCTTAGACTTAGAAAATCCATACTTGCATTTAAGGGAATTTGAGGAGGTCTGTAATACCTATAATGACTCAAATTGTAGCATGAACACCATTCGATTAAAGCTTTTTCCTTTTTCATTAAAAGATAAAGCTAAAACATGGCTACAAAATTTGAGACCAGGATCCATTCGTGCTTGGGATGATATGCAACAACAATTTTTAAAGAAGTTTTTTCCATCTCACAGAACAAACTCTTTCAAAAGACAAATCATCACTTTCACTCAAAAGCCAGGAGAAACATTTTACCAATGTTGGGATAGGTATCGAGATTTGCTTAATACTTGCCCACATCATGGTTTTGAAACATGGAGATTGGTTTCACATTTTTATGAGGGTTTAACACCTAGAGATAGGCAAATGGTTGAATTGATGTGCAATGGAACTTTTGAAGATAAAGACCCTAATGAAGCAATGGAGTACCTAGACTTGCTAGCTGAAAATGCTCAAAATTGGGACACCACAGGTACTTATGAGGCACCAGGTAAAAACTCAACCTCATACATCTAGTGGGGGTATGCACAACCTTAGGAAGATCATGACCTCCAAGCCAAGTTTGCATCTTTAGCTAGAAAAGTCGAGGCACTAGAATTAAAAAAGAGTGGTCAATTAAAATCTGTTCAAGACATTGTGTGTCAAATCTGTGAAACAAATGAGCATGCAACCAATGATTGTCCAACTTTGCCTTCTTTCAAGGAATGCCTCCATGAACAAGCCCATGCTTTAAATAGTTTCCAAAGACCCAACCATAACCCATACTCACAAACATATAACCCTGGTTGGAGAAATCACCCAAATTTTAGTTGGAAGAGTGATAGCAACAATGCACAAACTTCACATCCACCGTTTCAAGCACACCATAATTTCCAAAATTCTCATGGATATGCACCTCCTTATGCTCCACCTCCTAGAAGAAATTTTGAGGAAACATTGCATGCATTCATTGAAAAGCAGGAGACAATCAACACTCAACTTGCTCAAAGCATGACCGATTTTAAAGATGCTCTTGCAAAATTAACATCTGCTCTCAGTTTCCAAGAGAAAGGTAAGTTTCCTTCTCAACCACAACAAAATCCAAAGGGGCAATACAATGCAAATGCAAGTAGTTCTGGAAGCCAACACATGGATCAAGTCAAATCAGTCATCACTCTTCGTAGTGGTAAGGTTATTGAAAAACCTATTCTTGAACCTTGTGAGAAAGATGATGAGTCTATCTCTGAGGGTAAGGAAGGGGTTGAACCTGAACACTGCAAAGAAAAGGCTGATTCCCCGCCAGCACTTCCATTTCCTCATGCCATGATCAAACAAAGGAAAGTTAGTCACAACTCTGAAATCTTTGAAATTTTCAAACAAGTAAGGATCAATATACCTTTGTTGGATGCTATTAAACAGGTTCCTTCCTATGCTAAATTTTTGAAAGATCTGTGCACTGTGAAGAGAAAATTGAAGGTGAAAAAGAAAGCATTTTTAGCCGAACAAGTAAGTGCCATTCTTCAGAACAATAATGCTTTGAAATATAAAGACCCTGGTTGTCCTACAATTTCTTGCTTTATTGGAGAACATAAAATTGAAAGAGCCTTACTTGATCTTGGAGCTAGTGTGAATTTACTTCCATATTCAGTTTTTCAGAGTCTCAATCTAGGTGAGTTAAAACCAACCTCTGTAACTCTTTTACTCGCCGATAGATCTGTAAAAGTGCCTAGAGGAATAATTGAAGATGTGTTGGTACAAGTTGATAAATTCATTTATCCTGTGGATTTTGTTGTCTTGGACACGCAACCTGTTGAAGCATGTAATTCAATTCCTGTCATTTTAGGACGTCCATTTCTTGCCACTTCTAATGCATTGATTAATTGTAGGAATGGACTGATGAAGCTATCATTTGGAAACATGACATTGGAGATGAATATTTTCAACATTTACAAGCAACCTGGAGATGATAATGATTTACAGGAAGTGGACTTTATTGAAAAATTAGTTCATGATCAATTTCAAACCACTTCTAGTGAAACTGAGATTGATGAATCTGATGATTTGCAAATGGTCTACTTTCAGGAATCAAAGGCATGCAATTGGAGACCACAAATTGAAGAATTGCCACCACGATCAATTGAGCCCATACCTTCAAGTGTTCAACCACCAAAACCTGAATTGAAGCCGTTACCATTTAATCTCAAATACTCATTTTTGGGAGAAAATGAAACTTTTCCGGTAATAATCTCTTCCAAACTTAATGCGCATCAAGAAGGTAAGTTATTACAGACTCTGAAAATGCACAAAAATGCATTAGGATGGACCATAGCTGACATAAAAGGAATTAGCCCTTTGATTTGCACACACAGGATTTATTTGGAGAAAAATGCTAAACCCTCTAGAGAAATGCAACGAAGGCTTAATCCTAATATGAAAAGAAGTAGTGAAAAATGAAGTCATTAAGCTTCTAGATAATGGAATCATTTATCCTATTTCTGATAGCAAATGGGTAAGTCCTACCCAAGTTGTACCCAAAAAGTCTGGAGTCACTGTGATAACAAATGAGAAAAATGAGTTAATTCCAACTAGAACTGTTACGGGTTGGCGCATGTGCATTGACTATAGGAAACTTAATTCAATGACTAGAAAAGATCATTTCCCTTTACCTTTCATGGACCAAATCCTAGAAAGAGTTGCAGGTCATGAATTTTATTGTTTCCTAGATGGTTATTCAGGTTACAATCAAATTGAAATTGCATTGGAAGATCAAGAGAAGACTACTTTCACATGTCCATTTGGTACTTTTGCATATCGAAGGATGCCTTTTGGATTATGTAATGCACCAGCCACGTTTCAAAGATGCATGCTTAGCATATTCAGTGATATGGTTGAACGTTTTCTTGAAATTTTTATGGATGATTTTTCTGTTTTTGGTGATTCATTTGATGATTGTTTGACTAACTTAGAAAAGGTTTTGAGCAGGTGTGAAGAGAAGAATCTTGTACTGAATTGGGAAAAATGTCACTTTATGGTAACAAACGGCATTGTACTTGGTCACATTGTTTCATCGAAAGGAATTGAGGTTGACAAATCTAAAATCGAGTTAATTGCCACCTTACCAACACCAAAATCTGTTAAAGATGTTAGATCATTCTTAGGACATGCTGGTTTTTACAGAAGGTTCATCAAAGATTTTAGTGTAATATCTAAGCCCTTGAGTAACCTTCTAACAAAGGATAATATTTTTGAATGGACTGAACATTGTGAGGAAGCCTTTGTTAAACTTAAAAACTTGCTTACTTCTGCTCCTGTCATTCAACCTCCTGATTGGTCATTACCTTTTGAAATAATGTGTGACGCTAGTGATTATGCCGTGGGTGCTGTCTTGGGACAAAGGAAAGATAAGAAACCTTATGTGATTTACTATGCAAGTAAAACTTTAAATAGTGCTCAAATGAATTACACTACCACTGAAAAAGAATTACTTGCAGTAGTATTTGCATGTGACAAGTTCAGATCTTATCTTGTTGGCTCACCTGTTATTGTTTTTAGTGATCATGCAGCATTGAAATATCTTCTCTCTAAGAAAGATTCTAAGGCTAGATTGGTGCGGTGGATTTTGTTACTTCAAGAATTTGATATCACAATCAAAGACAAGAAAGGCACCGAAAATGTTGTCGCGGATCATTTGTCAAGATTGACAACCGATTCGAGATCTGACATTACACCAATCGATGACTACTTTCCTGATGAATCTTTATTTTCTGTCTCTACGATGCCTTGGTTTGCTTATATTGTTAATTTTCTTGTTTCAGGACAATTGCCAGCTCATTAGAGTACCCAAGACAAAAGAAAGTTCTTGAACGAAGTAAAGAACTTTTATTGGGATGACCCTTATTTATTCAAATATTGTCCTGATCAAATATTTCGAAGATGCATTCCTGACAATGAGGTAAGTAGTGTCATTAAATTTTGTCATTCTGAGGCATGTGGGGGTCATTTCTCATCAAGAAAGACAACTGCAAAAATCTTACAAAGTGGATTCTATTGGCCCACCATGTTCAAAGACTCACATGCATTCTGTAAGATTTGTGAAAATTGTCAAAAGTTGGGATCTATTTCGAAACGTCACATGATGCCTTTAAATCCTATTCTTGTCATTGAGATCTTTGACTGTTGGGGTATAGATTTCATGGGTCCATTTCCTCCATCATTTGGTTTCTTGTACATATTGGTCGCAGTAGATTATGTTTCAAAATGGATAGAGGCAATTCCAAGTCGAACCAATGATCACAAAATAGTGATAAAGTTTTTGAAAGAAAACATTTTAAGTCGATTTGGAATCCCTCGAGCCATGATAAGTGATGGTGGAACACACTTTTGCAACAAGCCATTTGAGTCTTTAATGAAGAAATATGGAATCACACATAAAGTTGCCACCCCTTATCACCCTCAGACAAGTGGACAAGTAGAGCTTGCTAATAGGGAGATCAAACAGATCTTGGAGAAAACAGTGAACCCTAATAGGAAAGACTGGTCTTTAAAACTTAATGATGCACTTTGGGCTTATCGAATTGCTTATAAAACATCATTAGATATGTCACCTTATAGACTAGTCTATGGAAAACCTTGTCACTTGCCTGTGGAAATTGAACATAAAGCTTATTGGGCTATTAAAGCTTTCAATTCAAGCCTTGATGATGCTAGTCAGCTGCGAAAATTGCAAATAAATGAGCTTGAGGAAATAAGAAATGATGCATATGACAATTCAAAAATTCATAAAGCAAGAATTAAAGAGTTTCATGACAAGAAAATACTGAGAAAAACATTCAATGTTGGTCAAAAAGTCTTGCTTTATAATTCTCGACTCCATTTATTTCCTGGAAAACTAAGAACAAGATGGAGCGGTCCTTTTATTGTGAAACATGTGTATCCATATGGGGCCTGTGATATTGAGAATCCAAAGAATGACAATGTTTTCAAGGTAAATGGGCATCGTTTGAAAGTTTATTTTGACAATTTTTCGGTTGAAAATGACTCTATTGAATTGAGTGATCCTGTATATAAAGATTGATTCTTTTTCTCACATTGTTTTGTGTTTTGTTGTTTTGCTAGTCTCTCTTTCACCCCGGTCAAATGGCGGATAACGGTACTCCGTGACTTAAGTCGGTTCTTTCAGTTTCCCAAATAACTGATATCTGTATATGTTTGTATAATTCTTAGCTCTTTCTTCCTTCTTTGAATCGCTTCTCTAATTCTCTTTTGAAAATGGACACCACTCTTGAAAAGTTGAAAAGGTATTTTCCCGCTTTGCCTCCACATGCGATTAATAAAATTTACCGTGCTAGATGTGCAAGATTGAGGTTGTTAATGAATCATGGAATTCCTGAAGATATCCGTTGGGTAATTGAAGCAAAGGTTCGATTATCAGGTGAGTCATCCAATTCTTTCATTTCACACATGCCTGGAACAGGTAAAAGCACTTTTTGCAAAGAAACGTCGTGCAAAACGACTGAAAGTCTGTCATCGATGTGCCAGATGGACTTGTAATACGACATGTCGTTATTTAGGAATGGTATCTGTAAACCATGAAGATAAGATACAATTCATTAAGGATGGCCTGAGTAAGGGGTCTTTAGATAATCTTTTGTTGACCCTTGAGACGCATCCTAGTGGAGATGTGCATCATGTAATTCATGATTTATGGCCACAATTCCATAAAGAACATGATCGACTTAGTCTTGGGAATCTGACTAAAAAAGACCCTGTTTGCCAGTTTTTAAGAAAACTGGATGGGAAGCCTATCCCCGACCCATAGAGGGCGTTTAAGCCGTTCTTGGACGTAAAACCAAGGGAAGATGTGAGCCACAATCACAACTACCTGTACATACATGCTTTTTCAAAATAAATAATTAATAAAGAGAGAGAGAGAGAGAGAGAGAGAGTTTGTGAGACTACAGCTGGCCTACATATAGGTGGTATGATTGCATTTTCACTTTTTCATCTATAAATTCTTCTCTTCCTTCCCTTCATTTCTACTCATCCCATATATTCATCAAATATAGAAGTGTGTAGAAATGGCAGGTTCCTCAAGTCATCATATAAGAAATATTTTGTGTTTTCGGTGGATCCAGTTCTGGGAAAGAAAAAGAGTTTTTAGAATCAGCAAATCATCTTGGTCGGGTACTAGCTAAGAGAAAGATTCATTTAGTGTATGGGGGAGGCAGCCTTGGGTTAATGGGAGGTGTGTCAATGGCTGCATTTTTAGGAGGCAATCAAGTTTTGGGGGTTGTCCCCAAAGCTTTAGCAACTGGGGACATCATTGGAAAAATAATTGGAGAGGAACTACATGTCCCAACAATGTCTGACCGACTGAATACCATGTTTAACCATGCTGATGCCTTCATTGCCTTACCAGATGGTCTGGGCACATTGGAAGAGATCTTTCATATTTCATCTTGGGCCCAACTGCACATTCACCATAAACCTATAGGTTTGTTAAATGTTAATGGTTTTTATGATAAGTTGTTGTCTTTCCTTGATCAAGCTGTGGAACAGGAATTTCTAACATCTTCGGCACGACGAATCATAATCTCTGCTGCTACTGCTGAACAATTGATTGACCAACTACAATCTTTCATCCCTGTCATTGATCCCTGCATGAGTCGTCTAGATTGGTCAACTAAGGAAAGCCGTAAAAAGCTTAGATTAGATTTGAGCCTTCATCTGTGACACCTTGTGTCTTTTGGTTTTATTAATAGCATATTATTTTGTTTTGTTACTTCTTATGTTTGTTTAAGTGTGTTTCAGGTTTGTCATTGTTCGCTGTTTCAGGTGATGTCTTTTATACTCTATCTTTCTACCTTCGAACATTGAGGACAATGTCTCGTTTTGGTTGGGGGGAGAGGGTAGTAGTTTAAAAAAAAAAAAAATACTAACTTGCTAACTGTTTTTGCTATTATTAAAACCATTTGACAAAATTGTTATTAGGATGGCAGAGTATGGAATCAATTTTATTGACTCTAGAGACGCATCTTAGTAAGTTTCATTACCAAGGTCTATCATAATACTTCTTGAAATATTCAGGTTTACAAACTCTCACATTGTTATCACTTGATTATGCTCATATACTCATTTAACAAGTATTATTAAACCTTCATTTTCACACACACACTTTAACATATGATTGTGGGTTGCACATTGGATTATTACATTAATTATGTTCTTTTGTTGAAGGTAACAACTAAGGGAAAAGGATAGTATATAATTTGCAAAGAAAAAAAAAAAAAAAAGAAGAAGATAGTATTGATGATAATAAAACGTGGATAAGTTTGGTTTCGTAGCCTCCCTAACCTAAGCAATTAAGCCCGAATGGGTGTTTTAACACCTAATACCCTAAAGTCAACTGACTTGGGAGCTATTGGCCCAAAGCTTGTTACATGGGTTAAGGAGAAAAGCTTAAGGGAATCAAACATTGCACTATCTACGTATCAGTATCTGCAACCCGAGTTGTTAAGCTCGTAGGGGTGTCTCAACACCTAATGCCCTAAGACCAACTGGTCTGGGAGTCATTAGCCTAAAACTCGTTACATGGGTTAAAGATACATTGTGTTTTAAGTTGTATGTGTATATAAATAAATAAATAAATAAATAAATAAATAAAAAAATCCCAACCCAAGGAAGTTCACCTTAAACATTTGAACATAATATTGTTTTCTTCCAACAAAAGCCCCATCATCTATGTTTTCATTGAGCACACAAAAAGAAGGTTTATTAATATCTTGTTTACGAAGTATGAAGCAGGAATATAAATTTAATGAGAGTTTGTTTATCTGGATAGATTAATGGAAGTTGAATGATGAATGCCTTGCTTTGTGGAACTTGCAAATTGTTTCTCTATTTTAACGCTTTAGATTACTAGGGACTAGTAATAAGCTGGTTGGGGGGTGTGATTAGTACTTAAAAGTGCATGTTTATCAAGGTTTTATATCATTATTTTGCACTTGAAGTATCAATAACTCCTTAACTAAAGCATGTTTTATAATAACAAGTTTGATATTATAAGATACCTTAATTTATGGTAAATGCTCATTTTAAATGCAGGACTATCACATAAATAAAAGGATTGATTGATGAGTTTAAGCATTGAAAGTTAAAGGACAAAGAGATGGCCAAACTTAGAAAAGAGATGTCGGTGCAGTCCAAACCGGAACATTGCTCGGTAATTGGATCATATCTGGAGCTCTAGATTTTGGATTTAGGTCCACTTTATATGGATGGAAAGGTAAGACAAAAGCCTACAACTTTCATGGGGAGCCCAAGATTTGAAAAGGTCGTTTTGAAGTCCAAATTGAAGGAACAACGAAGAAGTCCGAAGCTGTCCTGCAGCCCAAACACTATTTAGTGCTCAGCCCATATCTTGAGTTCTAGAAGTCCAAATGACCTCATCTTTTTTTTGTTGGAAAGCTGAGACAATTTCCTAGAACATTCTTGAGGATTCTGGGCAAATTATGATGTTAGCAATGACGTCTTGATCAGACAAGAAGATAAGGATTGTTATCTAGTCAAGATGTGGCCACCCACTCATCAATTAGTCAACAAATCAATAGTTCTAAATTTTGGCCTATAAAAGGAGGCACTTACCATGTATTGAGGCATCTTGGTGTTCAGATCAAGATCATGCTCTTGCTTTCTCTCTTTGTATTGCTTATGTCTTGCTTTCATTAATATCAAGTTTATGCACTTCATTTCCTTTCTTTTACTTAGTTAACTTCTTTCTCATTTATGTTCTTATCTTGTTTATTTATGTTTCTTTCTTTCATTATGTTTAGCTAAGTTAATTATGTCAAGGTGAAAAGGGCACACTAATGGTGTAAGAATAAGTATAATATAGACTTAATATGGACCTTAACGTTGGATACTAACATGTTTTTATATTTGTTATCTTGTTCACTTTTAATACTTTGCTTGTTAAATGGTTAATCTAGATTTATGTTGTATAACACTTGGTACAACAAATACTTGGTACTTTCATAGCCCATACTGTATGGTATAACCGACACCTGAGCTATGAAAGGGACTTGATTTGTTGTTAACATAAGTTATAATCATGAATGCCTGCCAACATTTACAAGTATTAGCTTTATTCGAATAAGATAACTAATGTAATCATGTTAACAATTTATAATCTGATTGGAACCTCCTTTATGTGTGGTTTCCAATTGAGTAATAAAGAGTTTATATTATACTTGTTTGAAGTACCATTAGTGGATCCTCTAACCTTGACATTCGTTTTTATCATTGTTTAATCCTTACATTAATCTTCCAACTCAAAGTTCTCATTAATTTCTTCATCTTCTTCTATTGCTACTACTACTACTATTATTATTTTTATTATTGTTGTTGTTATTTACATTCTGTAATATATCCCTTTGATCTTTTCATAAACTCAGTATATAGGCTGGAAACCTGTGACCCGATCTTTGGATCATTCTCAGGTGTAACAACGCCACATACTGAGTATTATAATAATAATTATTGTTATTGTTGTTATTGTTGTTGTTGTATTGTTATTTATAATTTATACAATTAACCTCTCTGTGGTTCGACCCCGATCTTACCGGGTTATTTATTACTTCGACACTCCTGCACTTGGGAAAAGACATCAAGCTTTTGGTCGTGTCAATAATATTTTATGTGGACTCTCCAGACATATCTTACTACCTTGGGTTAAAAATTCAAGTCAATTGGAGTTCAGGAAGGAACCGCAATACTGGTCAACGGAGGCTGTACGGATTTTGTTATTTACTTCCATTTGACTTGTGGACTTCCTATTTGGTTAGGATTCTTTTCCTACAAGGATGTGGCAGCTGGCTTTGGGAATTTCCAAGTTCCACAAGGATCTTTAATGAGCTGCAATATAATCTACAAGAGTGGCAGTGATTCATTAATGTTTCAAAATCCTTTTCTTATAAGGATTCCTTATTCATCCTAGCTACACAAGGAAAGAAGGGCTGGTTGTATTTAATGACAGATTAGTTATTTTTATTATTTTCTTTAATGTTTGGGCTTAATTAAAACTTTGTTTTGAGCTAGGGTCCAAGGCTTGTTTGGATCAGGTTATGGGCTTTTCAGTTTAGGCTTTTGGGCCAGTTTTTAGTGGACCTCGTATAAGTCCACATAAGGGGTCCATTAGGGTTAACTTTTCAAGAACTATTTAAACTCATGTAAGCCACAATTTCGGCAGCTTTGATGATTATTATTCTGAATTTTTCAGTTTTAACGTGTGAGAGTGATTCTTGCATTCTTCAGTTCTTGAACGAACTGAATCTGACTTATCGAAGATTAACTGGCTTCGTGGCGTCATTCTACTCATTCCAATAGTGTTGGTGCCTTGAGGCAGGTTTCCATTGTGTCGCACTCATATCAGACCTATTTCGGCTTTCCGGGATCAGATCTCAATCTTGATTGTGGGTTGCGTGACAACGTGATCACGAGGTTCGCATCAATATGTTAAAGTGTGTGTGTGAAAATGAAGGTTTATGAATACTTGTTAAATGAGTATATGAAGCAGAATCAAGTGATAACAATGCGAGAGTTTGTAAACCTGAATATTTCAAGAAGTATTATGATAGACCTTGGTAATGATACTTACTAAGATGCGTCTCTAGAGTCAATAAAATTTCCTCCTTACTCCGCCATCCTAATAATAACAGTTTTGCCAAATGGTTTTTTAAAAACAAAAACAGTTAGTTGGTTAGTTTTTTTTTTTTTTAAACTACTGCCCTCTCCCCCCAACCAAAACGAGACATTGTCCTCAATGTCCTAAGGTAGAAAGATAGAGTATAGAAGACATCACCTGAAACAACGAACAATGACAAACCTGAAACACACTTAAACAAATATAAGAAGTAACAAAAATAATATGTTATTAATAAAACCAAAAGACACAATGTTTCACAAATGAAGGCTCAAATCTAATCTAAGCTTTTTACGGCTTTCCTTAATTGACCAATCTAGGCGACTCATGCAGGGATCAATGACAGGGATGAAAGATTGTAGTTGGTCAATCAATTATTTAGCAGTAGCAGCAGAGATTATGATTTATCGTGCCGAAGATGTTAGAAATTCCTGTTCCACAGCTTGATCAAGGAAAGATAGCAACTTATCATAAAAACCATTAACATTTAACAAACCTATAGGTTTATGGTGAATGTGCAATTGGGCCGAAGATGAAATATGAAAGATCTCTTCCAATGTGCCCAGACCACCTAGTAAGGCAATGAAGGCATCAACATGGCTAAACATGGCGTTCAGTCGATCAGACATTGTTGAGACCTGTAGTTCCTCTCCAATTGTTTTTCCAATGATGTCCCCATTTGCTAAAGCTTTGAGGACAACCCCCAAAACTTGATTGCCTCCTAAAAATGCAGCCATTGACATACCTCCCATTAACCCAAGGCTGCCTCCCCCATACACTAAATGAATCTTTCTCTCAGCTAGTACCTGACCAAGATGATTTGCTGATTCTAAAAACTCTTTTTCTTTCCCATGACTGGATCCATCAAAAACACAAATATTTCTTATGTGATGACTTGAGGAACCTTCCATTTCTACACACTTCTATATTTGATGAATGTATGGGATGAGTAGAAATGAATGGAAAGAAGAGAAGAATTTATAGATGAAAAATTGAAAATGCAATCATACCACCTATATGTAGGCCAGTTGTAGTCTCACACACACTCTCTCTCTCTTTATTAATTATTTATTTTGAAAAAGCATGTACGTACAGGTAGTTGTGATTGTGGCTCACATCTTCCCTTGGTTTTACGTCCAAGAACGGCTTAAACGCCATCTATGGGTCGGGGATAGGCTTCCCATCCAGTTTTCTTAAAAACTGGCAAACAAGGTCTTTTTTAGTCAGATTCCCAAGACTAAGTCGATCATGTTCTTTATGGAATTGTGACAATAAATCATGAATTACACGATGCACATCTCCACTAGGATGCGTCTCAAGGGTCAACAAAAGATTATCTAAAGACCCCTTACTCAGGCCATCCTTAATGAATTGTATTTTATCTTCATGGTTTACAGATACCATTCCTAAAGAACGACATGTCGCATTACAAGTCCATCTGGCACATCTGTGACAGACTTTTAGTTGTTTTGCACGACGTTTCTTTGCAAAAGTGCTTTTACCTGTTCCAGGCATGTGTGAAATGAAAGAATTGGAGGACTCACCTGATAATCGGACCTTTGCTTCAATCAGCCAACGAATATCTTCAAGAATTCCATGATTCATTAACAACCTCAATCTTGCACACCTAGCATGGTAAATTTTTGTAATTGCATTTGAAGGCAGAGCGGGAAAATACATTTTCAACTTTTCAAGAGTGGTGTCCATTTTCAAAAGAGAATTGGAGACGAGATTCAAAGAAGGGAGAAAGAGCTAAGAATTGTACAAATATATACAATATCAGTTATTTTGGAAATTGAAAGAACCGACTTAAGTCACGGAGTACCGTTATCTGCCATTTGACCGGGGTGAAAGAGAGACTAGCAAAACAATAGATACAACAAAACACAAAACAATGTGAGAAAAAGAATCAATCTTTATATACAGGATCACTCAATTCAATAGAGTCATTTTCAACCGAAAAATTGTCAAAATAAACTTTCAAACGATGCCCATTTACCTTGAAAACATTGCCATTCTTTGGATTCTCAATATCACAAGCCCCATATGGATACACATGTTTCACAATAAAAGGACCGCTCTATCTTGATCTTAGTTTTCCAAGAAATAAATGGAGTCAAGAATTATAAAGCAAGACTTTTTGACCAACATTGAATGTTTTTCTCAGTATTTTCTTGTCATGAAACTCTTTAATTCTTGCTTTATGAATTTTTGAATTGTCATATGCATCATTTCTTATTTCCTCAAGCTCATTTTTTTGCAATTTTTGCAGCTGACTAGCATCATCAAGGTTTGAATTGAAAGCTTTAATAGCCCAATAAGCTTTATGTTCAATTTCCACAAGCAAGTGACAAGGTTTTCCATAGACTAGTCTATAAGGTGACATACCTAATGATGTTTTATAAGCAGTTTGATAAGCCCAAAGTGCATCATTAAGTCTTAAAGACCAGTCTTTCCTATTAGGGTTCACTGTTTTCTCCAAGATTTGTTTGATTTCCCTTTTAGCAAGCTCTACTTGTCCACTTGTCTGAGGGTGATAAGGGGTGGTAACTTTGTGTGTGATTCCATATTTCTTCATTAAGGAATCAAATGGCTTGTTGCAGAAATGTGTTCCACCATCACTTATTATGGCTCGAGGGATTCTAAATCGACTTAAAATATTGTCTTTCAAAAACTTTATCATTGTTTTGTGATCATTGTTTCGACTTGGAATTGCCTCTATCCATTTTGAAACATAATCTACTGCAACTAATATGTATACAAAACCAAATGATGGAGGAAATGGACCCATGAAATCTATACCCCAACAGTCAAAGATCTCAATGACAAGAATAGGATTTAAAGGGATCATGTGACGGTTTGAAATAGATCCCAATTTTTTACAATTTTCACAAGTCTTACAGAATGCATGTGAGTCCTTGAACATGGTGGGCCAGTAAAATCCACTTTGTAAGATTTTGGCAGTTGTCTTTCTTGATGAGAAATGACCCCCACATGCCTCAGAATGACAAAATTTAATGACACTACTTATCTCATTGTCAGGAATGCATCTTCGAAATATTTGATCAGGACAATATTTGAATAAATAAGGGTCATCCCAATAAAAGTTCTTCACTTCGTTCAAGAACTTTCTTTTGTCTTGGGTACTCCAATGAGCTGGCAATTGTCCTGAAACAAGAAAATTAACAATATTAGCAAACCAAGGCATCGTAGAAATGGAAAGTAAAGATTCATCGGGAAAGTAGTCATCGATTGGTGTGATGTCAGATTTCGAATCTGTTGTCAATCTTGACAAATGATCTGCAACAACATTTTCGGTGCCTTTCTTGTCTTTGATTGTGGTATCAAATTCTTGAAGTAACAAAATCCACCGCACCAATCTAGCCTTAGAATCTTTCTTAGAAAGAAGATATTTCAATGCTGCATGATCACTAAAAACAACAACAGGTGAGCCAACAAGATAAGATCTGAATTTATCACAAGCAAATACTACTGCAAGTAATTCTTTTTTAGTGGTGGTGTAATTCATTTGAGCACTATTTAAAGTTTTACTTGCATAATAAATCACATAAGGTTTCTTATCTTTTCTTTGTCCCAAGACAGCACCCACGATATAATCACTAGCATCACACATTATTTCAAAAGGTAATGACCAATCAGGAGGTTGAATAACAGGAGCAGAAGTAAGCAAGTTTTTAAGTTTAACAAAGGCTTCTTCACAATGTTCAGTCCATTCAAAAATATTATCATTTGTTAGAAGGTTACTCAAAGGCTTAGATATTACACTAAAATCTTTGATGAACCTTCTGTAAAAACCTGCAAGTCCTAAAAATGATCTAACATCCTTAACAGATTTTGGTGTTGGTAAGTTGGCAATTATCTCAATTTTAGATTTATCAACCTTAATTCCTTTCGATGAAACGATGTAACCAAGTACAATGTCGTTAGTTACCATAAAGTGACATTTTTCCCAATTCAGTACAAGATTCTTTTCTTCACACCTGCTCAAAACCTTTTTTAAGTTAGTCAAACAATCATCAAATGAATCACCAAAAACAGAAAAATCATCCATAAAAATCTCAAGAAAACGTTCAACCATATCACTAAATATACTAAGCATGCATCTTTGAAACGTGGCTGGTGCATTACATAATCCAAAAGGCATCCTTCGATATGCAAAAGTACCAAATGGACATGTGAAAGTAGTCTTCTCTTGATCTTCCAATACAATTTCAATTTGATTGTAACCTGAATAGCCATCTAGGAAACAATAAAATTCATGACCTGCAACTCTTTCTAGGATTTGATCCATGAAAGGTAAAGGGAAATGATCTTTTCTAGTCATTGAATTAAGTTTCCTATAGTCAATGCACATGTGCCAACCAGTAACAGTCCTAGTTGGAATTAACTCATTTTTCTCATTTGTTATCACAGTGACTCCAAACTTTTTGGGTACAACTTGGGTAGGACATTTGCTGTCAGAAATAGAATAAATGATTCCATTATCTAGAAGCTTAATGACTTCATTTTTCACTACTTCTTTCATATTAGGATTAAGCCTTCGTTGCATTTCTCTAAAGGGCTTAGCATTTTCCTCCAAATAAATCTTGTGTGTGCAAATCATAGGGCTAATTCCTTTTATGTCAGCTATGGTCCATCCTAATGCATTTTTGTGCATTTTCAGAGTCTGTAATAACTTACCTTCTTGATGTGCATTAAGTTTGGAAGAGATTATTACCGGAAAAGTTTCATTTTCTCCCAAAAATGAGTATTTGAGATTAAATGGTAACGACTTCAATTCAGGTTTTGGTGGTTGAACACTTGAAGGTATGGGCTCAATTGATCATGGTGGCAATTCTTCAATTTGTGGTCTCTAATTGCATGTCTTTGATTCCTAAAAGTAGACCATTTGCAAATCATCAGATTCATCAATCTCAGTTTCATTGGAAGTGGTTTGAAATTGATCATGAACTAATTTTTCAATAAAGTCCACTTCCTGTAAATCATTATCATCTTCAGGTTGCTTGTAAATGTTGAAAATATTCATCTCCACTGTCATGTTTCCAAATAATAGCTTCATCAGTCCATTTCTACAATTAATCAATGCATTAGAAGTGGCGAGAAATGGACATCCTAAAATGACAGGAATTGAATTACATGCTTCAACAGGTTGTGTATCCAAGACAACAAAATCTACAGGGTAAATGAATTTATCAACTTGTACTAACACATCCTCAACTATTCCTCTAGGCACTTTTACAGATCTATCGGCAAGTAAAAGAGTTACAGAGGTTGGTTTTAACTCACCTAGATTGAGACTTTGAAAGACTGAATATGGAAGTAAATTCACACTAGCTCCAAGATCAAGTAAGGCTCTTTCAATTTTATGTTCTCCAATAAAGCAAGAAATTGTAGGACAACCAGGGTCTTTATATTTCAAAGCATTATTGTTTTGAAGAATAGGACTTACTTGTTTGGCTAAAAAGGCTTTCTTTTTCACGTTCAGTTTTCTCTTTACAGTTCATAGATCTTTCAAAAATTTAGCATAGGAAGGAACCTGTTTAATAGCATCCAACAAAGGTATATTGATCCTTACCTGTTTGAAAGTTTCAAAGATTTCAGAGTTGTGATTGACTTTCCTTTGTTTTGGTCATGGCATGAGGAAATGGAAGTGCTGGCGGGGAATCAGCCTTCTCTTTGCAATGTTCAGGTTCAACCCCTTCCTTACCCTCAGAGATAGACTCATCATCTTTCTCACAAGGTTCAAGAATGGGTTTTTCAATAACCTTACCACTACGAAGAGTGATGACTGATTTGACTTGATCCATGTGTTGGCTTCTGGAACTACTTGCATTTGCATTGTATTGCCCCTTTGGATTTTGTTGTGGTTGAGATGGAAACTTACCTTTCTCTTGGAAACTGAGAGCAGATGTTAATTTTGCAAGAGCATCTTTAAAATCTGTCATGCTTTGAGCAAGTTGAGTATTGATTGTCCCCTGCTTTTCAATGAATGCATGCGATGTTTCCTCAAGATTTCTTCTAGGAGGTGGAGCATAAGGAGGTGCATATCCATGAGAATTTTGGAAATTATGGTGTGCTTGAAATGGTGGCTGTGAAGTTTGTGCATTGTTGCTATCACTCTTCCAACTGAAATTTGGGTGATTTCTCCAACCACGGTTATACGTTTGTGAGTATGGGTTATGGTTGGGTATTTGGAAACTGTTTAAAGCATGGGCTTGTTCATGGAGGCATTCCCTAAAAGAAGGCAAAGTTGGACAATCATTTGTTAAGTGTTCCTTGGTTTCACAGATTTGACACACAATGTCTTGAACAGATTTTAATTGACCACTTTTTTTTAATTCAAGTGCTTCGACTTTTCTAGCTAAAGATGCAAACTTGGCTTGGAGGTCATGATCTTTCCTAAGGTTGTGCATACCTCCACTAGATGTATGAGGTTGAGTTTTACTTGGTGCCTCATAAGTACCTGTGGTGTCCCAATTTTGAGCATTTTCGGCTAGCAAGTCTAGTACTCCATTGCTTCATTAGGGTCTTTATCTTCGAAAGTTTCATTGCACATCAATTCAACCATTTGCCTATCTTTAGGTGTTAAACCTTCATAAAAATATGAAACCAATCTCCATGTTTCAAAACCATGATGAGGGCAAGTATTAAGCAAATCTCGATACCTATCCCAACATTGGTAAAATGTTTCTCCTGGTTTTTGAGTGAAAGTGATGATTTGTCTTTTGAAAGAGTTTGTTCTATGAGACGGAAAAAACTTCTTTAAAAATTGTTGTTGCATTTCATCCCAAGCACGAATAGATCCTAGTCTCAAATTTTGTAGCCATGTTTTAGCTTTATCTTTTAATGAAAAAGGAAAAAGCTTAAATCTAATGGTGTTCATGCTACAATTTGAGTCATTATAGGTATTACAGACCTCCTCAAATTCCCTTAAATGCAAGTATGGATTTTCTAGGTCTAAACCATGAAAAGAAGGTAAAAGTTGAATAATGCCTGACTTAAAATTAAAATGAGATGCATCAGGAGGGAAAACTATGCATGAGGGTGAACTTGTTCTTGTGGATTCATGTGGTCTCTAAGTGTTCTCATACGGTTATTTCTCATTATTTCTCATTATGAAGCGATTGATTATCTTCTTCGGCCATATTTTCTGAAAATGATGAGGATACCCTACAAAGTCGACCACTTAATGTACATGACCAAACTCTCATGCACGTGTAAGAAGAGAATAAAAAGCAAGAAAAGAAAGAGAAGAAAAAAAGAAACAAAGAAAAATAAAATGAAAAGTAAAAATAGAAAATAAAATAAATATTATAATTTATACAAGAATTTACCTCCCCGGCAACGGCGCCAAAAACTTGACACGACCAAAAGCTTGATGTCTTCTCCCAAGTGTAGGAGTGTCGAAGTAATATATAACCCGGCAAGACCGGGGTCGAACCACAGAGAGGTTTAATTGTATAAATTATAAACAACAACAACAACAACAACAACAACAAATAACAATAACAATAATAACGATAATAATAACAATAGTAGTAATAGTAATAGTAATAGTAATAAAAAACTCAGTACGTGGCGTTGTTATAAAAGATCGGGTCACAGATTTCCAGCCTATATACTGAGTTTATGAATAAATAATAATAATAATAATATAATAATAATAATATAATAGTAATAATAACAATAATAAAGAAGAGAAGGAAGAAATTAATGAGAACTTTGAGTTGGAAGATGTAAGGATTAAAAAATGATAAAAACAATGTCAAGGTTAGAGGATCCACTAATGGTACTTCAAACAAGTATAGTATAAACTCTTATTACTCAATTGGAAACCACACATAAAGGAGGTTCCAATCATATTATAAATTGTTAACATGATTACATTTAGTTATCTTTTTCGAATAAAGCTAATACTTGTAAAATGTTGGCAGGCTTCATGATTATAACTTATGTTAACAACAAATCAAGTTCCTTTCATAGCTCAGGTGTCGGTTATACCATACAGTATGGGCTATGAAAGTGTCAAGTATTTGTTGTACCAAGTGTTATACAACATAAATCTAGATTAACCATTTAACAAGCAAAGTATTAAAAAGTGAACAAGATAACAAATATAAAACATGTTAGTATCCAACGTTAAGGTCCATGTTAAGTTTTATATTATACTTATTCTTACACCATTAGTGTACCCTTTTCACCTTGACATAATTAACTTAGCTAAACATAATGAAAGAAAGAAACATAAATGAACAAGATAAGAACATAAATGAGAAAGAAGTTAACTAAGTAAAGGAAAGGAAATGAAGTGCATAAACTTGATATTAATGAAAGCAAGACATAAGCAATACAAAGAAGAGAAAGCAAAAAGCATGATCTTTGATCTGAAAACCAAGATGCCTCAATACATGGTAAGTGCCTCCTTTTATAGGCCAAAATTTGGAACTATTGATTTGTTGACTAATTGATGAGTGGGTGGCCACATCTTGACTTGGTGACAATCCTTATCTTCTTATCTGAACAAGACGTCATTGCTAACATCATAATTTGCCCAGAATCCTCAGGAATGTTCTAGGAAATTATCTCAGCTTTCCAACAAAAAAAAAAAAAGATGAGGTCATTTGGACTTCTAGAACTCAAGATATGGGCTGAACATTAAATAGTGTCTAGGCTGCAGGACAACTTCGGACTTCTTCGTTGTTCCTTCAATTTGACTTCAAAATGACCTTTTTAAATCTTGGGCTCCTCATGAAAGTTGTAGGCCTTTGTCTTACCTTTCCATCCATATAAAATGGACCTAAATCCGAGATCTAGAGCTCCAGATATGATCCAATTACCGAGCAATTGTTCCGGTTTGGACTACACCGGTATTCTTTTCTAAAGTTTGACCATTCTCTTTGTCGCTTTCACTTTCAATACTTAAACTCATCAATCAATCCTTTTATTTATGTGATAGGCCTGCATTTAAGATGAGCATTTACCATAAATTAAGGTATCTTATAGTAATGAAACTTGGTTTATTATAAACATGTTTTAGTTAAGGAGTTATTGAATACTTCAAGTACAAAATGATGATATAAAACCTTTGATAAACAATGCACTTTTAAGTACTAATCACCCAACCATGTTCAAGGACTCACATGCATTCTGCAAGACTTGTGAAAATTATCAAAAGTTGGGATCTATTTTGAAACGTCACATGATACCTTTAAATCCTATTCTTGTCATTGAGATCTTTGACTGTTGGGGTATAGAATTTTATGGGTCTCATTTGCCTCCATCATTGGTTTCTTGTACAATAATTGGTCACAGTAGAATTATGTTTCAAAATGGATAGAGGCAATTCCAAGTCGAAACAATGATCACAAAAACAGTGATAAAGTTTTTGAAAGAAAACATTTTAAATCGATTGGGAATCCTCGAGCCATGATAAGTGGATGGTGGAACACATTTCTACATCAAGCCATTTTGAGTCTTTAATGAAGAAATATGAAATCACACACAAAGTTGTCACCCCTTATCACCCTCAAAACGAGTGGACAGGTTAGAACTGCTAATAGGGAGATTCAAACACAGATCTTGGAGAAAACAGTGAACCCTAATTGGAAAGACTGGTCTTTAAGACTTAATAATGCACTTTTGGGCTATCGAACTTCCTTATAAAACATCATTAGGTATGTTTCACCTTATAGACTAGTCTATGGAAACCTGTGTCACTTGCCTGTGGAATAATTGGAACAATAAAGCTTATTGGGCTATAAACGCTTTCAATTTTTCAAACATTAAATGGATGCTAGTCAGCTGTGAAAATTACAAATAAAATGAGCTTGAGGAAATAAAGAAATGAAATGCATATAACAATTCAAGAATTCATAAAGCAAGAAAATCAAAGAGTTTCATGACAAGAAAATAATGAGAAAACATTTACCATGTTGGTCAAAAAATCTTGCTTTATAATTCTCGACTCCATTATTATTATTTTATCTTTTCCTGGATTATTAAAACTAAGATCAAATGGAGCGGTTTCTTTTATTGTGCAAACATGTGTATTCATATATGGGACTTTGTGATATCAAAAATCCAAAGAACTTGCAATGTTTTCAAGGTAAATGGACATCATTTGAAAGTTTACTTTGATAATTTTTCAATTGAAAATGACGCTATTATTGAATTGGGTGATCCTGTATATAAAAGATTGATTTCTTTTCCTCACATTATTTTTTGTGTTTTTGTGTTTTTTTTTTTTTTTTTGTGATTTTTGTTTCGCTAGTTTCTTCTCACCCCGGTCAAATGGGGATTAACTGTACTCTGTGACTCTTAAGTCATTCTTATTTTACTTTCCCATGATAAAAACTAATATCTGTGTATATATTGGTGTGCAATTCTTTGCTCTTTTTCCTTTTTTTTGAATCTCTCTTCCAATTCTCATTTGAAAATGGAACACACTCTTGAAAAATTGAAAAGTATTTTCTCGCTCTGCTCAAAATGCGATTACAAAAATTTACCGGTGCTAGATGTGCAAGATTTGAGTTTGTTAATGAGTCTGGAATTGCCTGAAGAATATTCGTTGGTTGATTGAAGCAATGTGCCCAATTATAAAGGTGAGTCCTCAATTCTTTTTTCATTTCACACATGCCTGGGAACAGGTAAAAGCACTTTTGCAAAGAAACGTCGTGCAAAACGACTGAAAGTCCTGTCATAGATGTGTCCAGATTGGACTTGTAATGCAACATGTCATTCTTTAGGAATGGTATCTGTAAACCGTGAAGATAAAATACAATTTCATTAAGGATGGACCACTGCAGTAAGGGGTCTTTAAATAATCTTCTATTGACTCTTAAGATGCACCCTAGTGGAGATGTGCATCATGCAATTCGTGATTTATTGCACAATTCCATAAACAAACATGCTCGAGCTTAGTCTTGGGAAATCTGACTAAGAAGGACCTTGTTTGCCAGTTCTAAGAAAACTGAATGGGAAGCCTATCACTGACCCATAGGAGGGCGTTTAAGCTGTTTTTGAATGTAAAACAAAGGAAAAGATGTGAGCTCAAATCACAACTACCTATACATATACATGCTTTTTCCAAAAATAAAATAAATAAATAAATAAAAGAGAGAGAGAGAGAGAGAGAGAGAGAGAGACTACTGCAACATAAATGCGAACCTCGTGATCATGTGGTCATGCACCACACGCAAAAGACACAATTCCCAGAAAGTCAAGTAAATCAGATATTGGATAGGAGTGTGACACAAATGATAACTTGTACCTAGGCACCAGCACTTATTGGAAACGGAGACTCCCCACCCAAGAATTCACACAAAGAACTAGTAGGAACACATAATCTATTAATCTTTGAACAAATAAACATCCATCAATACAACTTAGCCCAAAGAATGTCCCACATGCATTATAAAATCCTCAGCAAAGTCAGAATCATTATCATACAATCCTTCACATATTCAAACCTAACAATCTAGTATTCATGGTGTGGTAAAAGAACATAGGCGCAGCAAGAACAGTGCATCAGCTATGCATGTTCTTCCTTGCCTTGCTTATACTTGATTGACATAAAGAAAAGTTTCATGAATTCAACCCATTTTGCATGCCTCCTTTCACCTTACCTTGTCTCTTTCACAGATGTTCTTCAAGTAAGACTCATGTCCGAATTGGATTTACGAACTCCCTTTTGGGTCCACAAGTAATGATGTCATGTCTCAAGTGCTCTTACCAATGTACTTGAAGAGTTCTTTTGTCTTAAAGTGGTATATTCGAAGGTCGCTCCACTTAACTTCTCACTAAATACGCATAAATAGGCGATCATCCGAATAAACATTACCGACGGGCAAACCAGATATTCTACTTCACGACGCTATCACTTCTAAATTTCAAATTGCTTTCGAAAAAGTCGTCGTGAAGCCACACAAAAAGTAATCTTAGAATATTGTGTGGACCCGGGTGTGCAGCCACTTTTCAAGTCAATTTTAGAGAAACAGCAGGATAACCTAATGTAACTCATCTACCACCATATCATTCAAGCTCTTAGGAATTGGGATGGTCTATACCTCTATACCGTTGTATGTTGTTAATCCTCCGTGTTCGACAATTCCACAACATCATCTATCCTCTCTATGTTCAGGCGAATCCTCTCATATTTGGAACAGAATATAGTAAAAGACGTAACGGGTACAGGCCACAGCGGAGGCTCACTACTCTCGATCAGACATATAGCCCTTCCATTAGCTTCATCACACTTGCTATGAAAGCTCCAATATTCATTTCCTCCGGTGCGGGCTTCTATAGGCTGGTTGGTTACGGAATGTCAAAGCTATGGGTACAACCTCAATCGAATGTCTGTATCCCCCTCAAATAGATGGTATCCGCTAAGTTAGAACGTCGGGGAACACATCAATCAAAGCCATGCGAATAAACAAAAGAAAATAGCCAACACTAGGCACAATATGATCAAGATCATTAGATATAAAGTAAGCTCTTTGTACACAAGTAAAACATCATTGGCTGTTAGTGAAAATGCAAGATCCTGATGTCACCTTCGTCCTTAGCATAAAAACTCTGGTTGCTGCGGCTGTGTTTCTTTTAGTTTATTCCGCACAATATCTCATCACTCTTGCTGCAATTCTCTTCAACCGCTCTGTCTCACCTCACTCTGACTGATTTGGGTCGAATAGTTTATTTGTTTTTGAAGTGTTTGGCTGAATATATGCTTGTGTTCTTGGAATGGGTGCGCCCGAATGGGTTGTAGTGGTTTGGGTTCTAGCAATTCTGATGGTTTCTCTCCTTTCGTTTCCTCACCTTGATTTCTCTCACCATCACCGTCATGCTATATTTTAGCTTTGATTTTGATCATCATAACACCTATTTGGGTGTAAGAGGTACAAGAGTGGATGGTTTTCACTTCATCCTTTTACAATGGTATAGTATCCTATTTTTAAATACGCGTCATGAATTGCCTTTCCATATACATATATAGGGACCATGGATCTTCCAAACAAGAATGTGACTTTCTGCATTGGTAGCGGGAATATAAAATTATTTGATCAGATAGTTGATTAGTACTTAAAAGTGCATGCTCTTATCAAGGTTTATATGATCATTTTGTCCTTTTAAGTATAATCCTTAACTAAAACACCACTATTATTATAATAAAAAGTTTGATACTAACAGAATCCGGTTTAATTTATGGTAAATGCGCAACTTTACAATTGCTAGGCAATCAATAATAAAAGGATTATTTTGATGAGTTTAAGTATTGAAAGTGAAAGGACAAAGATGATGGCCAACTTACGAATAAGAGATGACCTGGTGCAGTCCAAATCGGAACCATTAACTCGGTAATTGGATCATATTGAGCTGCTAGATCTCATATTTAGTTTCATTTCTTATATGGATGGAATGTAAGACAAAGGTCTACAACTTTCATTGGGAGCCAAGATTTAAAAAAGGTCGTTTGAAGTCCAAATTGAAGGAACAAAGAAGTCTGAAGTGTCCGCAGCCCAGACACTATTTAGTGAAGAGTTCAACCCATATCTTGAGTTCTAGAAGTCCAAATGACCTCATCTTTTTTTTTTATAGAAAGATGAGACAATTTCCTAGAACATCTTGAGGATTCTAGGAAAATTATGATGTTAGCAAATGACATCTCTGGTCCAAACAAGAAGATAAGGATTTGTCACAAGTCAAGATGTGGCACCACTCATCAATTAGTCAACAATATCAATAGTTCCATAATTTTGGCCTATAAAAGGAGGCACTTACCATGTATTGAGGATCTTTGGTTTCTAGATCAAGATCATGCTCTTGCTTTCTCTCTTTGTATTGCTTATGTTTTTGCTTTCATTAATATCAAGTTTATGCACTTCATTTCTTTCCTTTACTTAGTTAACTTCTTTCTCATTTATGTTCTTATCATTGTTCATTTATGTTTCTTTTCTTTCATTATGTCCTTTAGCTAAGTTAATTATGTCAAGGTGAAAAGGTACACTAATGGTGTAAGAATAAGTAATAATATAAACTTAACATGGACCTTACGTTGGATACTAACATGTTTTTATATTTGTTATCTTGTTCACTTTTAATACTTTGCTTGTTAAATGGTTAATCTAGATTTATGTTGTCTAACACTTGGTACAACAAATACTTGGTACTTTCATAGCCCATAATGTATGGTATAACCGACACCTGAGCTATGAAAGGAACTTGATTTGTTGTTAACATAAGTTATAATCATGAATGCTTGCCAACATTTACAAGTATTAACTTTATTCGAATAAGATAACTAATGTAATCATGTTAATAATTTTATAATATGATTGGAACTCCTTTATGTGTGGTTTCCAATTGAGTAATAAGAGTTTATACTATACTTGTTTGAAGTATCATTAGTGGATCCTCTAACCTTGACATTTATTTTTATCGTTGTTTAATCCTTACATTAATCTTTCATCTCAAAAGTTCTCATTTCTTCATCTTCTTCTTCTTTACTACTACTACTATATACTACTACTACTACTACTATTTTATTACTATTATTATTACTAATTATATTGTTATTATTGCTATTATTTACAGATTCTTTTTATATTATATAATATATCTCTTTGATCTTTTTATAAACTCAGTATATAGGCTGGAAACCTGTGACCGATCTTTTAGATGCATTCTCAGGTGTAACAACGCCACGTACTGAGTATGTATTATTTATTATTTATTATTATTATTATTATTATTATTACTACTATTGTTGTTGTTGTTGTTGTTGTCTTGTTATTTATAATTTATACAATTAATCTCTCTGTGGTTCGACCCTGATCTTACCTGGTTATTTATTACTTCGACACTCCTACACTTGGGAGAAGACATCAAGCTTTTGGTCGTGTCAAGTTTTTGGCGCCGTTGCCGGGGAGGTAAATTATTGTATAAATTATAATGTTTAATTTATTTTCTCTTTTCACTTTTCATTTTATCTATTTTTTTTTTGTTTTCTTTGTTTTGTTTTGTTTCTTTTTCTTCTATTTTCTTTTCTTGCTTTTATTCTCCTTCTACACGTGCATGAGAGTTTGGTCACATACATTAAGTGGTCGACTTTGTAGGGTATCCTCATCATTTTCAGAAAATATGGCCGAAGAAGATAATCAATCGCTTCATAATGAGAATAATGAGAATAACCGTATGAGAACACTTAGAGACCACATGAATCCCACAAGAACAAGTGCACCCTCATGCATAGTTTTCCCTCCTGATGCATCTCATTTTAATTTTAAGTCAGACATTATTCAACTTTTACCTTCTTTTCATGGTTTAGACCTAGAAAATCCATACTTGCATTTAAGGGAATTTGAGGAGGTTTGTAATACCTATAATGACTCAAATTGTAGCATGAGCACCATTAGATTAAAGCTTTTTCCTTTTTCATTAAAAGATAAACCTAAAACATGGCTACAAAATTTGAGACCAGGATCTATTCGTGCTTGGGATGAAATGCAACAACAATTTTTAAAGAAGTTTTTTCCGTCTCACAGAACAAACTCTTTCAAAAGACAAATCATCACTTTCACTCAAAGCCAGAAGAAACATTTTACCAAATGTTGGATAAGTATCAAGAGTTGCTTATACTTGCCCTCATCATGGTTTTGAAACATGGAGATTGGTTTCATATTTTTATGAAGGTTTAACACCTAAAGATAGGCAAATGGTTGAATTGATGTGCAATGAAACTTTCGAAGATAAAGACCCTAATGAAGCAATGGAGTACTAGACTTGCTAGCCGAAAATGCTTAAAATTGGGACACCACAGGTACTTATGAGGCACCAAGTAAAACTCAACCTCATACATCTAGTGTTGGTATGCACAACCTTAGGGAAGATCATGACCTCCAAGCCAAGTTTGCATCTTTAGCTAGAAAAATCGAAGCACTTGAATTGAGAAATAATGGTCAATTAAAATCTATTCAGGACATTGTGTGTCAAATCTATGAAACCAAGGAACATTCAACAAATGATTGTCCAACTTTGTCTTCTTTTAGGGAATGCCTCCATGAACAAGCCCATGCTTTAAATAGTTTCCAAAGACCCAACCATAAGCCATACTCACAAACGTATAACCCTGGTTGGAAAAATCACCCAAATTTCAGTTGGAAGAGTGATAGCAACAATGCACAAACTTCACAGCCACCGTTTCAAGTGCACCATAATTTTCAAAATTCTCATGGATATGCACCTTCTTATGCTCCACCTCCTAGAAGAAATCTTGAGGAAACATTGCATGCATTCATTGAAAAGCAGGAGACAATCAACACTCAACTTGCTCAAAGCATGATAGATTTTAAAGATGCTCGTGCAAAATTAACATCTGCTCTCAGTTTCCAAGAGAAAGGTAAGTTTCCATCTCAACCACAACAAAATCCAAAAGGGCAATACAATGCTAATGCGAGTAGTTCAGGAAGCCAACACATGGATCAAGTCAAATCAGTCATCACTCTTCGTAGTGGTAAGGTTATTGAAAAACCCATTCTTGAACCTTGTGAGAAAGATGATGAGTCTATCTCTGAGGGTAAGGAAGTGGTTGAACCTGAACATTGCAAAGAAAAGACTGATTCCCCACCAGCACTTCCATTTCCTCATGCCATGACCAAACAAAGGAAAGTCAATCACAACTCTGAAATCTTTGAAACTTTCAAACAGGTAAGGATCAATATACCTTTGTTGGATGCTATTAAACAAGTTCGTTCCTATGCTAAATTTTTGAAAGATCTGTGCACTGTGAAGAGAAAACTGAATGTGAAAAAGAAAGCCTTTTTAGCCGAACAAGTAAGTGTCATTTTTCAGAACAATAATGCTTTGAAATATAAAGACCCTGGTTGTCCTACAATTTCTTGCTTTATTAGAGAACATAAAATTAAAAGAGCCTTACTTGATTTTGGAGCTAGTGTGAATTTACTTCCATATTCAGTTTTTCAGAGTCTCAATCTAGGTGAGTTAAAATCAACTTCTGTAACTCTTTTACTTGCCGATAGATCGGTAAAAGTGCCTAGAGGAATAGTTGAAGATGTGTTAGTACAAGTCGATAAATTCATTTATCCTATGGATTTTATTGTCTTGGACACGCAACCCGTTGAAACATGTAATTCATTTCCTATTATTTTAGGACATCCGTTTCTTGCAACTTCTAATGAATTGATTAATTGTAGGAATGGACTCATGAAGTTATCTTTTGGAAACATGACATTGGAGATGAATATTTTCAACATTTGCAAGCAACCTGGAGATGATAATGATTTACAAGAAGTATATCATATTGAAGAATTAGTTCATGATCAACTTGAATCTACTTTGAGTAAAATTAAGTTGGATGAGTATGAAGATTTGCAAATGATTTATTCTCACAGATGAAAAAGGCACCAAAAATATTGATGCTGATCTTTTGTCAAAAGTGACAACAGATTTGACATCTGACATCCCACCAATCGATGATTACTCTCCTGACGAATCCTTACTTTCTCTTAGTTCAATGCCTTGGTTTGCTAAAAATATCAATTTTCTTCCTTTAGGAGATTTGCCACCTCACTGGAGTACTGAAGACAAAGGCAAGTTTTTGAATGAAGTGAAGAACTTTTATTGGGATGACCCTAACTTATTCAAATATTGTCCTGATCAAAAATTTCAAAGATGCATTCCTGACAATAAGGTAAGTAGTGTCATTAAACTTTGTCATTCTGAAGCATGTGAGAGTCAATTATCATCAAGAAAGACGACTGCAAAAATCTTACAAAATGGATTTTATTGGCCCACCATGTTCAAGGACACGCATGCATTCTGCAAAACTTGTGAAAATTGTCAAAAAGTTGATACTGATCAAAAAGTTTTGCTTTATAATTCTAAACTCCATTTATTTCCTGAAAAACTAAGATCAAGATGGAGCGGTCCATTCATTTCGAAACATGTGTATCCTTGTGGGGCCCTTGATATTGAGAATCCAAAAAATGACAATTTTTTGAAGGTCAATGGACATCGTTTGAAAGCTTACTTTGATGAGTTTCCTAGTGAAAATGAATCCATTGGTTTGAATGATCTTATTGATAAAAGTTGATTATTTTGTTTTTCTCACTTTTTTTTTTGTGTGACTTTTGTTTTGCTAGTCTCTCACCCGATCAAATGGCAGATAACGGTAGTCCGTGACTTAAGTCGGTTCTTTCAGTTTCCCAAATAACTGATATCTGTATATATTTGTACAATTCTTAGCTCTTTCTCCCTTCTTTGAATCTTTTCCCTAATTCTCATTTGAAAATGGACACCACTCTTGAAAAGTTGAAAAGGTATTTTCCTGCTCTGCCTCCAAATGCGATTACAAAAATTTACCATGCTAGGTGTGAAAGATTAAGGTTATTAATGAATCATGGAATTCCTGAAGATATTCGTTGGCTGATTGAAGCAAAGGTCCGATTATCAGGTGAGTCCTTCAATTCTTTCATTTCACACATGCCTGGAACAGGTAAAAGCACTTTTACAAAGAAACGTCGTGCAAAACGACTAAAAGTCTGTCACAGATGTGCCAGATGGACTTGTAATGTGACATGTCGTTCTTTAAGAATGGTATCTGTAAACCGTGAAGATAAAATACAATTCATTAAGGATGGCCTGAGTAAAGGGTCTTTAGATAATCTTTTGTTGACCCTTGAGACGCATCCTAGTGGAGATGTGCATCGTGTAATTCATGATTTATGGCCACAATTCCATAAAGAACATGATCGACTTAGTCTTGGGAATCTAACTAAAAAAGATCCTATTTGCTAGTTTTTAAGAAAACTGGATAGGAAGCCTATCCCTGACCCATAGAGGGCGTTTAAGCCGTTCTTGGACGTAAAACCAAGGGAAGATGTGAGCCACAATCACAACTACTTGTACATACATGCTTTGTCAAAATAAATAATTAATAAAGAGAGAGAGTGTGTGTGACTACAGCTGGCCTACATAAAGGTGGTATGATTGCATTTTCACTTTTTCACCTATAAATTCTTCTCTTCCTTCCCTTCATTTCTACGCATCCCATACATTCATCAAATATAGAAGTGTGTAGAAATGGCAGGTTCCTCAAGTCATCACATAAGAAATATTTGTGTTTTCGGTGGATCCAGCCCTGGGAAAGAAAAAGAGTTTTTAGAATTAGCAAATCATCTTAGTCAAGTACTAGCTGAGAGAAAGATTCATTTAGTGTATGGGGAAGGCAGCCTTGGGTTAATGGGAGGTGTTTCAATGGCTGGATTTTTAGGAGGCAGTCAAGTTTTGGGGTTGTCCCCAAAGCTTTGACAAATGGGGACATCATTGGAAAAACAATTAGAGAGGAATTACAGGTCCCAACAATGTCTGATCGACTGAATGTCATGTTTAGCCATGTTGATGCCTTCATTGCCTTACTAGGTGGTCTGGGCACATTAGAAGAGATCTTTCATATTTCATCTTGGGTTCAACTTCACATTCACCATAAACCTATAGGTTTGTTAAATGTTAATGGTTTTTATGATACGTTGATGTCTTTCCTTGATCAAGTTGTGGAACAAGAATTTCTAACATCTTCGGCATGACAAATCATAATCTCTGCTGCTCCTGCTGAACAATTGATTGACCAACTACAATCTTTCATCCCTGTCATTGATCCCTGCATGTGTCGCCTAGATTGGTCAACTAAGGAAAGCCGTAAAAACCTTAGATTAGATTTGAGCATTCATATGTGAAACCTTGTGTCTTTTAGTTTTATTAATAGCATATTATTTTGTTTTGTTATTTCTTATGTTTGTTTAAGTGTGTTTTAGGTCTGTCATTATTCGTTGTTTCAGGTGATGTCTTCTATACTCTATCTTTCTATCTTAGGACATTGAGGACAATGTCTCGTTTTGGTTGGGGGGAGAGGTAGTAGTTAAAAAAAAAAAAACTAACTTGCTTACTGTTTTTGCTATTATTAAAACCATTTGACAAAATTATTATTATTAGGATGGCAGAGTATGGAGTCGGTTTTATTAACTCTTGAGACGCATCTTAGTAAGTATCCCTATTAGGATGGCAGAGTACAGAGGAAATTTTTTTGACTCTAGAGACGCATCTTAGTAAGTATCATTACCAAGGTCTATCATAATACTTCTTGAAATATTCAGGTTTACAAACTCTCGCATTGTTATCACTTGATTATGCTCATATACTCATTTAACAAGTATTATTAAACCTTCATTTTCACACACACACTTTAACATATGATTGTGGGTTGCACATTGGATTATTACATTATTTATGTTCTTTTGTTGAAGGTAACAACTAAGGGAAAGGGATAGTATATAATTTGCAAAAAAAAAATATTGATAATATTGATGATAATAAAAACGTAGATAAGTTTGGTTTCGTAGCCTCCCTAACCTAAGCAATTAAGCCCGAATGGGTGTTTTAACACATAATACCCTAAAGTCAACTGACTTGGGAGCTATTGGCCCAAAGCTTGTTACATGGGTTAAGAAGAAAAGCTTAAGGGAATCAAACATTGCACTATCTACGTATTAGTATCTGCAGCCCGAGTTGTTAAGCTCGTAGGGGTGTCTCAACACCTAATGCCCTAAGACCAACTGGTCTGGGAGTCATTAGCCTAAAACTCTTTACATGGGTTAAAGATACATTGTGTTTTAAGTTGTATATGTATATAAATAATAAAAAAAAAAAAGAAGAAAGAAAGAAAAAAGTAATATTAATAATAATCCCAACCCAAGGAAGTTCACCCTAAACATTTGAACATAATATTGTTTAATCCTTACATTAATCTTTCATCTCAAAGTTCTCATTTCTTCATCTTCTTCTTCTTTTACTACTACTACTACTACTACTACTACTATTATTACTATTATTATTATTATTATTACTATTATTTACATTCTGTTTATATTATATAATATATCTCTTTGATCTTTTCATAAACTTAGTATATAGGCTGGAAACCTGTGACCCGATCTTTTAGATCATTCTCAGGTGTAACAACGCCACGTACGGAGTATTATTATTATTATTATTATTATTATTGTTGTTGTTGTTGTTGTTGTTGTTGTTGTTGTCTTGTTATTTATAATTTATACAATTAACCTCTCTATGGTTCGACCCCGGTCTTGCCGGGTTATTTATTACTTCAACACTCCTGCACTTGGTAGAAGACATCAAGCTTTTGGTCGTGTCACACGTCGCACAGAACTTCATCAACATATTTCCCAATCGAAAATGGAACCACAACCTGTTTAGTCACTTTCATTTCACCACTATCATTCAGCCATTGCAATCTATATGGTTTAGCATGCTTAGCAGTACACAAATTTAGTTTACTAACAAGGGTGGCACTACAAACATTAACACAGCTTCCACTATCTATAATTAAACCACACACCTTGCTTTGTACATAACAACGCATATAGAAGATGTTCTCCCTTTGTTCATTAGTATCATCTTCTTTGACCTGAACCTGAAGTGTTCGCCTTATAACCAAGGACTCCTCAACCGGTAATGCTAACTCATCCCCATCACTATCCTCCAATGGTGGCATGCCTTCACAATCAGAACTGTCACTTTCAGATTCCACATCACCATTATCTCTAATCATCATGATTCTCTTGTTTCGACACTCTGAAGCATAATGTCCATGTCCCTGACACCTGAAACATTTAACATCACGAGTACGTTTAGGTTGAGTTTCATATTTACCTTTGGCATCAGTAGGGACATCAACTTTAGCCTTTGGTGGTTCAGTTCTAGAAGGACCAAAGGATCTTGGGCGGACAGTACCCTCTCTCTTTAGATTCGGCTTCCAAGATGATGATGAACCCGAATTTAACGCTGGTCGAGCATGCCCCTTCCTAAGTTATCTCTCCACCTTCGTCGCCATGTGAACCATGTCCTCTAGCTCAACCACATTAGCAATATCCTGATTCAACCCATTAAGAAATCTAGCCATGGTGGCTTCTCTATCCTCAACAACATTAGCCCGAATCATTGTTATCTCCATCTCTTTGTGATATTCATCTATTGTCTTATAACCTTGATTCAAACCTTGGAGCTTCAAATATAAGTCTCTGTAATAGTGGTTTGGCACAAATCATCTCCTCATTAAGACTTTCATCTCCCCCCAAGTCTGAACGGGTCGCTCGTCATTCCTCCTCCTACTAATCACAATCTAATCCCATCAAATCAATGCATACTCCGTAAACTCAATTATCATCAATTTCACCTTTTTTTTGTTCAGAATAGCTATGGCAATCAAAAATCCAATCCACCTTTTTCCCCCACTCCAAATAAGCCTCGAGATCGTTTTTACCTTGAAAGCTAGGAATTTTCAGTTTAATGGTGTCCAAGTCCCCATCGATATCTTCATAAGTGCTCATGCCACAAAAATTCACATTCCTCCTAGCCCTGTTCGGTCCAAACCTGATTCCTTGGCCAGCTAATGCAAAATCATAGTCATCTTCACCCCCATCTGCGTTTTCATTAACAAACTCTTCAAAATCAGATCTGACATTCTGTGCGGCCATACGGACCGTATTTCCCCAACGATCAGCCCCACTATTCTGTTACTTTATTGAATTCACCTCATCTTTCAGATCCTTGTACGTCCTAGACAACAGCTCAAGTTGTTGGCCTATGGATCGCAATTGGAAAGCTACGTCAATGTTTTGTGTCGCTGATTCGTTGTTTTCAGACATTCTTTGAATCTGCAAAATTTGGTTAGTAGCATAAAATATATCCTCACACCTCTCATGTATCACACAAAACAAAAATCAAGGCTTTTCACTGTATTAAGCTCTCTACACCTTTTACCTCACAACTTGCTTTGTTTTGGTTCTTTAGGAACTGAAATCAACAAATCAAAGTCAGTACCTTTCACAGCGCACTCTAATTATAATTTTCAGACTCAAGAATCAAAAAAATATACTGAAAACAAAGCAAGAAGAAAATACGATTATGATTTTGCGAGTATCAATGCAAATTCGTGCAAATTGTGGATGGAACGAAGACACGAAATAAAACAAAAGCGAATATTAGTGAAAAAAATTACTTGACTCCTAGATAACCCAAATATAATAGAAATAAAAAGATTCAAACAAATCTAAACAATATAGATCATGTTCTCAAACTTGATGCAAATCTATCCTATTACGCAATTTTTACGTAACAGAATTGAAACCCAAACCAAACGATCTCGAAATGACCTCAAATTCAATATGTAGTAATATAATACTATGAAAACACTAATACTCAATTTATAGGTCGTTCTCTTATGTCTAGGTACCCAAACCCCTTGTATGATCAGTTTGTGGCAGAATTGAACCTCCAATTAAAACCTCCAGAAACCAATATCAAAACAATCCCAAATTTAATATGTGGTGTGATTGCATACCCAGTACTCGGAATATGAAGTTTCAATAGATTCTAAGGTGTTTTACCTAGGGTTCACTAAGAGTAGTGTTTATGCGGCAGAATTGAAACTCGAATTAAAACCTCAAGCAAATAATATCAGAATAAGCCCAACTTTGATATATGATGCTATCCCATCCCCAATAGACTGAATATGAAGTTTAAATTGATTCAGAGGTGGTTTGCTTATGGTTCACCAAGATTTGTGTTTCTACGGCAAAAAATTGAATGATCCTTCAAATTTCAACTAATCACTCTTTTCTTTATTTCTTTCTTTTTAATAAACTGATATGATTAGAGATAGTAACAAAATGAAATATAAACTTTTTATTTTTTTTGCTTAGATGACGCAGACTCAAAGAACAAGAAGATGGACGCAAACACTGAAAAACTTAAGTGAACACTAAAGAAAAAAAAAATAATAACAGAATGATATGACCTTGTTTTTTCAACCTTCTTTAGGTGTTTGCTTCTAGTTTCTATGGATTTTTCTCGTGAAGAAGTATTGTCTGCACTTGTAACATATCCTGTAATCGAATTTTGTTTTGAAAAATAACAAAATTTGGTAAAATTTTTAAGAAAATGACATAAATTGAAAAATTTTATTGAAAATTAGTATAGTTTGATCACATCTGTATTTTTTAATATCAATTTGATATACAATTGCTATTCATTTAGTAATGTTTCAAAAAGCTAGTTGTTTGTTAAATAAATTAACATAAATAAAAATTAATTTAAAATTTTATGAAAAATTGAATGACTAAAAAAATAGATTTAAGATCCAATGACTAAGAAAGAGAGAGGAGATCAGACAATATAGTAGGAGAGAGAAATAAGGGAAGAAAAAAAAGAAAAAAAAACAATAATGAATCACTAAGAATACACCATAGCTATGTTTTTTTTACACATCTAGTATTGTTAGAAAGATATAAATGAGATGATTCTAACCACACTTTGGAACACCACTAAACATAGTTATAATTAATTCCAAACAAAACCCTTAACCATTTATAACCTCGTTTGGTGGTCTTTTAATTTATGATTAAAATCATCTCGTAGTGATCTTTTTAACGATATCGATGTGTGTTGAAAATAGAACTATAGTGTGTCCTCGATGATCCATTATTTCTTTCCATTTCTTCTTCTTCTTTTTTTCTCTCATGTCACATTAGTTTATCTCCTTTCTCTTTCTTGGCCATTTGATCTTGAATTTCAATTCTTGGCCACTGGATCTTCATAAATTTTTGAGTTGAAAAGTGCATGTTAATTAATTTGAATGAGACATGAATTTTGAAACAACCATTATTTCCAATTAAAATAGTAGTTGTATTCAAATTGTGCTATTTTTCTAATACTTTTATAACCTATGTTATTTTCCTAAAACTTTTATCAAATTGTGTTAGAATGGTAAAAGACCCTATGTAATCTAACTTTGACCTAATATTAACCCCAATTTGAGACTTCATTTTGTCTAACCTTACCATATGACAACTCATAATTTGCATAGGTGGCTTCTATTCATCCTTATCCCCAACTTCTTCATCCAGAGGAATTATAATCATTTTCCATTATATTAAAAGGTTGTTTGGTATTGCATTTTCAACTTGCATTTTAGTACATTTCAAAAGTGCACTTGACATAAACAAAACATTAAATTAATAGTTTTTTAGTGTTTTTCGATGATTTTAATGTGCTAAAGTCAAAAATAAAAAGAAAATATAAATATATTATTTTGATGTATTTTCAAGTAAAAACTATTTTTGAAAAGCACCATGCACTGCAAATACCAAACACAGCCTAAATACATGTATTTAGCTCGACTTTGAATTGTTTAACAAGCTAAGATTGTTGATCATCATAACTACAACCCTCATTGGTAGTCAATAAAGACCAACCGTTCTAATAGGAAAGTGGGGTATTTTACCATTTTAACACAATCTGCTAAAAATATTGGGAAAATGACATAACTTGAAAAAATATTTGAAAAATAACAGAGTCTCAACATAATTGTGATTATGAATATTAGTTTTATAATAACCACTATCCAGAATAGTAGATGTTTACTCAAGAAATCAAAATGAAAATTAATTAATATGTACAGAAGTCAACATAAAATTCTATAAAGATCCAATAGTTAAGTTACGAGATTCAAGATCCAATAGTCAAGAAATAAAACATAAGATAAACTAATATGGTATAAGACATAAATGGTGGAAGAAGAACAAAGGAAAGAAAAAATGGGTTATCAGGGATATGTTGAGACTTTGTTTTTTACACACCTAATACCATTAAAAAAATTTCAACAAGATGATTCTAATAGCACCTTGAAAGACCACCAAAGAAGATCGTAATTGGTTAATAGTTTTGTTTAGGGTTAACCAAACTCCAAAGTACCTTAACCCAAAATTAACCTAAAACAAAACCATTAACCAATTATAATCTCTTTTCATGGTTTTTTATGATGCGGTTAAAATCATCTCATTAAGATATTTCTAACAGTACTAGATATATATATAAAAAAAAAAGAGCCTAGATGTGTCCCTAGTGGTCCATTCTTTCTTTCCCTTATTTTTCTTTTTTTATTTCTCTTTTATGTCACATCATCTTATCTCCCCTTTTTATTTCTTGACAATTGGATCTTGAATATTATATCTTGGCCATTGGATCTTTATAAATATTTATGTTGGCTTTGTACATGTTAATTAATTTGCATGACATGTACATTTGATTTCTAAGTAAGCATTCATTATTTCTAATAATAGTTGTTACAAAACTAATATTCAAAATCGTTATTGTATTGAAACTGTGTTATTTTCCATATATTTTTATAACCTATGTTATTTTACCAAAACTTTTACTAAACTATGTTAGTTTTTTTAAAAAAAAACTAAAGAAGTGCAAAACATTGGAAAAGAATGATGATAATAATGACCATACCAATAAGCATCAACATTCTAATCTTTATAAGACGTAAACTTTGAAAAAGGTCACAAGTTTCCATATCACACATGATGCGAACCTCGTGATCACGTGGTCACGCAACCCACAATCAAGATTGAGATCTGATCCCGAAAAGCCGAAATAGGTCTGATATGAGTGCGACACAATGGAAACCTGCCCCAAGGCACCAACACTATTGGAATGAGTAGAATGACGCCACGAAGCCAGTTAATCTTCGATAAGTCAGATTCAGTTTGTTCAAGAACTGAAGAATGCAAGAATCACTCTCACACGTTAAAACTGAAAAAATTCAGAATAATATTCATCAAAGCTGCCGAAATTATGGCTTACATGAGTTTAAATAGTTCTTGAAAAATTAACCCTAATGGACCTCTTATGTGGACTTATATGAGGTCCACTCAAAACTGGCCCAAAACCCTAAACTAAAAAGCCCATAACCTGATCCAAACAAGCCTTGGATCCTAGCTGAAAACAAACTATTAATTAAGCCCAAACATGAAAGAAAATAATAAAAATAAGTAATTTGTCATTAAATACCACCAGCCCTTCTTTCCTTGTGTCGCTAGGATGAATAAGGAATCCTTATAAGAAAAGGATTCTGAAACATTAATGAATCCTTGCCACACTAGGAGATTATATTGCAACTCATTGGAAAAGAATCCTTGTGGAACTAGGAAATTCCCAAAACCAGCTCCCACATCCTTGGAGGAAAAGAATCCTAATCAAATAGGAAGTCCACAAGTCAAATGGAAGTAAATAACAAAATTCGTACAGCCTCTATTGACCAGTATTGGGGTGCCTTCCCGAACTCCGATTGACCTGTAATTTTAACCCAAGGTAGTAAGATATGTCTGGAGAGTCCACATAAAATATTAGCCCGATCCAACTGTCGGATTGAGAATTATGACTGTTGCCGTAAACCTGGACTGTTGTGCTTTTTACGCCAAAATCCGAATCTGACCTTACTTGGGTCGTATCACAGGGCTGAACCGTATCATTCCCTCCGTCTTCAAGAAGATTCGCCCTCGAATCTTGAATAGCATTAATGGTGACTTCAGTAGCCTTTTGTTTAAGCCTTCGGAATCCCCTTATTGCTAACACCTTTCTCCAACAACACTGTATAGAAGTAGTGACTGACAAGAATTTCAAATAAGCACGCCGTACTAACCACTTGCGTACATACTTTTGAATGATAATCACAGCGACTCTCCTTCATCTTTCATCCTTTTGGCGTTGTACCTCTTTTTCCCATGAAGCTTCAAGATCATAGAATAATCTTCTACACTTATCAACTTCTCGTTCTAGAACCCCCAAACCATGGCTTAGTATTTCGCATCGTTGATCTACAATCCTCCTCTGTTCCCTCTCCCTTAGGGAAGACATGACACAGATAGGGGGAAAAAACAAGAAGACGACGACAAGAATAGAGTTTATAGCATGAAGAACATTGATTTAGACTCGAGAATACAAATCTAACTTTTGTTTGGACCAAAACTTATCGAAAAACAAACTAATGCGAGGGTGATGAAAATGACTCAAACAACAGCCAAATATCAAAATATGATGATAGTATAATGGCAGGAACGAAATCAACAGAAACAAAACAAGTTTTGAAAGATAACACCAAACAGACCCGTTACGACAAAACAAGACCTAATTCGGGAAACCTAAAGAAACCGATATCCAAATGACCTCGAATTTAATTTGTATTATTAAAATACTATGAAATCACCAAAAATCAATTTATAGGTCGTTCTCTTATTTCTAGGTACCCAAACTCCTTGTATGATCAGTTTGCGGCAGAATTGATCCTCCAATTAAAACCTCCAGAAGCCGGAATCAAAATATGCCCAAATTTAATATATGGTGCAATCTCATCCCCAATACACATAATATGAAGTTTCAACTGATATTGTTTGCTTGAGGTTTTAATTCGAGGTTCAATTCTGCCGCAAAAACACTACTATTAGTGAGCCGTAAGACAAACACACTGCATATGAAGTTTAAATTGATTCCAAGGTGTTTTACCTAGGGTTCACTAAGAGTAGTGTTTTTGCGGCAGAATTGAAACTCGAATTAAAACCTCAAGCAAATAATATCAGAATAGGCCCAAATTTGATATATAATGCCATCCCACCCCTAATAGACTGAATATGAAGTTTAAATTGATTCCGAGGTGGTTTGCTTATGGTTCACCAAGATTTGTGTTTCTACGGCAAAAATTGAATGATTCTTCAAATTTCAACTAATCACTCTTTTCTCTGTTTCTTTCTGATTTTTTTTTCTTTTTAACAAACTAATATGATTAGAGACAGTAAAAAGATTAAATATAAACTTTTTTTTTTTTTTTGCTTAGATGACACAGACACGAAGAACAAGAAGATGGACGCAAACACTGAAAAACTTAAGGGAACACTAAAAAAAAAACGAAAATAACAGAATGATATGACCTTGTTTCGGAGCCTAGCTCTGATACCAACTAATGCGAACCTCGTGATCACGTGGTCACGCAACCCACAATCAAGATTGAGATCTGATCCCGGAAAGCCGAAATAGGTCTGATATGAGTGCGACACAATGGAAACCTGCCCCAAGGCACCAACACTATTGGAATGAGTAGAATGACGCCACGAAGCCAGTTAATCTTCGATAAGTCAGATTCAGTTCGTTCAAGAACTGAAGAATGCAAGAATCACTCTCACACGTTAAAACTGAAAAAATTCAGAATAATATTCATCAAAGCTGCCGAAATTATGGCTTACATGAGTTTAAATAGTTCTTGAAAAATTAACCCTAATGGACCTCTTATGTGGACTTATATGAGGTCCACTCAAAACTGGCCCAAAACCCTAAACTAAAAAGCCCATAACCTGATCCAAACAAGCCTTGGATCCTAGCTGAAAACAAACTATTAATTAAGCCCAAACATGAAAGAAAATAATAAAAATAAGTAATTTGTCATTAAATACCACCAGCCCTTCTTTCCTTGTGTCGCTAGGATGAATAAGGAATCCTTATAAGAAAAGGATTCTGAAACATTAATGAATCCTTGCCACACTAGGAGATTATATTGCAACTCATTGGAAAAGAATCCTTGTGGAACTAGGAAATTCCCAAAACCAGCTCCCACATCCTTGGAGGAAAAGAATCCTAATCAAATAGGAAGTCCACAAGTCAAATGGAAGTAAATAACAAAATTCGTACAGCCTCTGTTGACCAGTATTGGGGTGCCTTCCCGAACTCCGATTGACCTGCAATTTTAACCCAAGGTAGTAAGATATGTCTGGAGAGTCCACATAAAATATTAGCCCGATCCAACTGTCGGATTGAGAATTATGACTGTTGCCGTAAACCTGGACTGTTGTGCTTTTTACGCCAAAATCCGAATCTGACCTTACTTGGGTCGTATCACAGGGCTGAACCGTATCAACACAAGTGTGCTATCTCTTATCACTAGTTAAGTGATTGTTTAGAAGTGTAAGTAAAGATTGTGTTTCAACTTGTTTTTTATTTGAAAATATATTAAAAATAATATATATATTTTTTATTTTTAAAATTTATTTTTGATATTAATACATCAAAATAATATAATAATATTAAAATAATAATAATAATTTAAAATAAAAATTTTAAAAATAATCAAATGGTAATTTAATCGCAATGTCAACGAGACTTATAATACAAATTAAGACCTGCAATCTAATTTGATCATATAAATTAATCACTCAGCCCCTTGTATATGGAGCTAAGCCTTGAAAAACCAAATGAAGAGCTATGGCAAAATATATCCAAATCCAACTGAGGTCTTTTAAACACTTAATAACAATATGATATTTGAATAGCAAACAAAATTATATATAAAAATAAAGAATTTTGAAAAAGTGAAAACTTTAACTTCATGTTTAAAAACAAATCATATATTAAATTTAATTTAATTTTACACTTGATTTGAATTAAATTGATGGTGTTATGATTTTTAAATTTAAAATAAAATACTAAATAACATAATTGAATTCAATTATATTATTTGAAATATTTGTGAAAATAATATAATTTTAACTACTTTGCCCTTAAATCATACTTTTTGTTACAAGACCGTTACATTTACTATTTTTAATTAATATATTTGTAATACATTTACCATTTTTATGTTAATTTTAACAATGTTAATAACTCAATAAAAACTATAGAATTCTTATTTCTGATAATTCAAAAGATATCACCATTTAAAATAAGTTTTTGACAATAACAGAGGAGATGATAATGGATGGAACTAAAGCGCTATAAAAACAACATTAAACTAATAATTCTGCATAAAAAAGCAGTATTACAATTTGTAGTTATCATTGGATTTGCTGTTACTGTCAATCTAGGACGTGGCACAATAAAACAGACCTAATGGTTCTTATGAAGAGCATAGTAAAGTTTCAATAGAAAGGAATCGACTTAGGGATTCGTTGGCTGGAGGTGAGAAAAAAAATGAATGGTCTTAGAGACCAGCAAGCTCTCGAAGATGGGGAAGTGAAAATGAAGCTGCTAAAGAACTGAGACCGCAGGAAAATCCATGGCTCAATGAGAGTACCTCCGATTTTATGTTTTCCAATTTAGAAAATGCATATGCATAACATTACAGTTCTTTAGTCAGTAGCGAGCCACTCCCTGAGCCCGTTTGGCATTGCGGCCAAACCGGTTTTTTACCAAAATTTATTTATTTTTTTTTTGTTAAAATTGAGTGCGGTTTGTACTTTTTGGATCGTTTTGATGTGCTGATGTCAAAAATGATTTTTAAAAAATGAAAAAACATTATTGACATGCTTTTCGGCACGAAAAGCTATTTGAAAAGCAACCGCTATCACACTCCCAAACACCTTCCCTGTCTTGTTGTCTGTCTGTCTGTTTGGCTGTCAGTAACAGTTAAGACCCTGTCCTTACAATTGCATAACATTACAAACAGACCGCTAATATAATAAAACAATTCCCAACACACAAAAACGACACCGTTTGATCTCTCCCGAAGGTCTTCCTAAATCCCTTCACTCGCTCACTCTAGATTTTCAACAGTCATCACTAATCATTTCTGTTAATGGCGCTAAAATTATTTCCAACCCCGTTCCCAATCTTTGCACCAACGTCTCCGAACCCATCTCACCGCCCGTCCACCGAGGTCCACTTCTCTCGATGGTTCAACGCCAATGCAGACAAATTCAACCAACGCTACCGCTCCCAACAAGAAATCGAAGAAGATATCAGCCGCCGTCGCCGCTTTACTTCCGCCAACAACATCGTCGCTAATTACGACCCGAAAAACGCCACTGAAGTAGATATCTCTTTTTTCAAATCCACTGGCACACCTTCCTCTCCTTCCTCACCTTCTATCCCGGGTAAGAAATCTAAATACTCCAAACCCTTGAAAAAAACCCACCCAGCTTTTCTTCCCAAAATTACCAGAGTGCCCCTACCGCGAAACAACGCCAAACCCCCCATTGACAGGAAAGCGGACATCAAGCTAAGCGAAGACGGCGTCTCCTATGTAATAGACGGCGCACCGTTCGAGTTCAAGTACAGCTACACGGAGACGCCGAAGGTGAAGCCGTTGAAACTACGGGAGGCGCCGTATGCGCCGTTTGGGCCCATCACGATGCCAAGGCCTTGGACTGGGCGTGCCCCGTTGCCTCCCAGCAAAAAGAAGCTGAGAGAGTTTGATTCATTTGTTTTGCCCCCTCCGGATAAGAAGGGAGTCAAGCCGGTTCAAGCACCGGGTCCCTTTTTGCCCGGGGCGGGCCCTAGGTACGCAAAGACTAGAGAGGAGATATTAGGTGATCCTTTGACACAAGAGGAGATTCAAGAGTTGGTTGATGGATGCTTGAAAGCAAAGCGACAATTGAATATGGGTATGTTTCTGTGTACTTTTGGTGCCCAGGATGAACCATGAGGAATTCTTTATTCTTTTGTTTGTTTGTTTGGTGTGGGCAGGGAGAGATGGTTTGACGCATAACATGTTGGATAATATACACGCGCATTGGAAGCGGAGGAGAGTGTGTAAAATCAAATGCAAAGGAGTATGTACTGTGGATATGGACAATGTGTGTCAGCAATTAGAGGTGTGGCTCTTCTTCTTTACGTTTAATTTAGTGTTTGATTCAATTGTTTGTTTTGGGATTATATATGTCTTGTAAAATGGACAGGAAAGGACTGGAGGGAAGATCATTTACAGAAAGGGAGGGGTGTTGTATCTTTTCCGAGGAAGAAACTACAACTATCGATTTCGACCCCGCTTTCCTCTTATGTTGTGGAAACCTGTTACGCCTGTTTATCCAAGGTTGATTCAACGAGCTCCGGAGGGTCTAACATTGCAAGAAGCATCTGGGATGCGCAATAAAGGGCGGAAACTGATACCAATTTGTAAACTAGGTAGCATGCTCAGTGGTCATAGCTATTCTTTTAATTTGATTTATCGTTTAGAGGATGAGAAGATAAATAAAATTGAGCTTCCATGAACATATTGATGACATTACATTGTTTTGTATGGGGTGCAGGGAAAAATGGTGTGTACCGTGATTTAGTGAGAAATGTCAGAGAGGCGTTTGAAGAGTGTGAATTGGTCCGAATAAATTGTCAAGGGATGAATGGAAGTGATTTTAGGAAAATTGGAGCCAAACTCAGGGTCTGTTGAGTAATTATGTTCGGTTGCTTTTTTTTTCCCTTGTTTCTTCAAATTCATTTCTAAAAACTTATGACAGATTACCTTGATTCTTCAAATCACAGGACCTTGTCCCATGTGTGCTGATCTCATTTGAATGCGAGCACATCCTCATGTGGAGGGGAAGAGATTGGAAGTCCTCCTTCACAAAACCAGTAAATGATGGTGATGAAACTAAGAATTCTAGTATTGACGGTGCAACTTCTGCCACACCACTTTTGGAGGGCCTACAAAATGATACTTTCTCAGTAAAGGATGCCAGCACACTGAATTTAAAAACGTCCAGGATGGATGCTGAAGATCAAGGAGAGGATCTATCCCAAAAGGACATAGATAAGACATTTGCAGCTAAGATTTTTATTTCAACCTCAACAGAAATCTATGAAAGTAAAACCACACCAGATAATGATGACAGTTCTGCTGTTACCGAGTCTGAAGCCATGAGAATCACAAGTGGCAGTGAAGTAATAGTGGATGATAGAGGGTATATTGATGAAATGCTAATTACCACGTCGGTGGAATCTGATACCACACTGGAAAGAATTGGGAACATGGAAAAGCTCCAAAATGTTTCAGAAGGTTCCCAAGATGTTAGTGAACTGGCAAAATTGAATGAATCTTATACGCAGGGAGTTTTAGAATTGTTGAAACAAGCTGTTGAGATTGGGAGTGCAGTTGTCCTAGTTGATGCAAATTTGGATGCTGATGCGGTTTACCAAAAGGCAGCTGCCTTTGCACAGTCTGCTCCTCCTGGTCCTGTTTTTAGGCGCCAACCCAGGAACACATTGGTTCAAAAGAGCGAGATGCAAGAAAACGGGGAATTGGAAGTTAAACAAGTCACAAGCTTCTCCAAGATGGGAGGAGGTAGCGAGAGGAAGAGTTCTAAGGTTAGAAGAAAATATTTCAATGAACAATATGTAGATTCTGTACCACAAGGAAGCCTAGGAGTGGATGAACTTGCTAAACTGTTGGCATGATTTCTAGCAAAACTTTATAAATCCTTGTAGCTATAATTGGCTTACTTGCTAATGCATAGTCATATATATTCATATATATATACACAACCACGCATAATCTACCTCGATGTTTGATGAGATTGAAACTAGTATTTGATGCGATATTAGATTTTGAAATAGAGCAAAATTTCACAAATAATTTATTTTGATGGCGGTTTTACTTACCCTCCTGTCCTTTGAAAAGTTTCATCAGCCATCCTCATTTGAATGGTTTGTCCCACAACGGATTTGCATATATATTCCAATACATATGGTGCATTGTTTTTCCCTTTTTATATCCTTTGGTAGGAGTTTGTTGACTTGGGGATTGGCTTGTTATTGATCATTGATCAAGATCAATTGGCAAATCCTATCACATGTTATTACCTTAAGTTGAATATTGGTTTCATTTTGATACTGGTAACTACTTTTTTTCCTTGACAAATAAGAGGGGTTTAAGTAGGCTAGTGTCAATAGGCAAAACTTGAGTAGGGAACGAAAGCAACAGATAATTGGTAATTTAGCAGTATAGAAACACCGTTATTTCTGAAGTTGAGTTCCATTTGAGAAGATTGATAATTATTGCCCCACTTTTGACTAATGGTTTTGACAATGTGCAATCAAATTTGAAATAGAGGCGGCAAAATGCAAGGTTTTCTAAGTGGAACTGCCTTCAAAATGTGAAATTATTAATAGTATATATACATGGACACTGAACATTCCTTATAGAACAATATCATTAATAAACACCAAGTTTTCCTCATTTCAGCAGATCTTACAATCTATACTTGTAATGAGCCCGACCCGTTTCCCACTGTCCTCCTCCAGAACCAGTGATTTTGCCAGTGAAGAAACACCTCCTCAATTGTTACTTGCTTTGTTTCTGGAAGCAAGAAGTAGATGAAGGCACTCATGATGAAAACCGAACAACCAAACAGAAAGACAATTCCAAATTTAAGGTGGAAGAGTGAGCAAGGAATAACTGTGCAATCAAAGCTGGGAAGATGATGTTGACGCAGATAGCAAAACTCCAGCCAGCAGACCTCATTTCCAAAGAGAAGAGTTGACTTGAAACCAGCCATCCTAGAGTATCCCCAAGACCTTCCATAAGCCACTCGAAATAAACAAATGACAATCACAAGAAAGAAGCCAAAGTCTATGGGGATCATAGTTATTAAACCTGGACCGGCTCGACGGGTCGGTCCAGGACTCATTTGACCCGGGAACTATGATGCGAACCTCGTGATCACGTGGTTACGCAACCAACAATCAAGATTGAAATCTGATCCCGGAAAGTAGAAAGAGGTCTGATAAGAGTGTGACACAATGGAAACCTGCCCCAAGGCACCAATACTATTGGAATGAGTAGAATGACACCACGAAGTCAGTTAATCTTCGATAAGTCAGATTCAGTTCGTTCAAGAACTGAAGAATGCAAGAATCACTCTCACGCATTAAAACTGAAAAATTCAGAATAATATTCATCAAAGCTGCCGAAATTTTGGCCTACATGAGTTTACATAGTTCTTCAAAAGTTAACCCTAATGGACCCCTTATGTGGACTTATATGAGGTCCACTCAAAACTGGCCCAAAACCCTAAACTGAAAAGCCCATAACTTAATACAAACAAGCTTTGGATCCTAGCTTAAAATAAAGTATTAATTAAGCCCAAACAAGCCTTGGGCTGTAGCTAACAAAATAAAATAAAGCTCCTAATATTAAATCCATGTTCTGCCATGAGAAGAAAAGAATGAACTAAAATAGTAGAGAACTGATTGAAAGCTTATTTATAGCCTTCTATGTAGCCCCTTAATCCTAGAAACAAAAGGAAAAGGTTTCCAACTTGTAGTAGGATTCTTTTGTTTCCTTTGTTGTCCTCATCTTATGGCCCAAATAAGGTTGTATTGGACCCCTCTTGCACATGGATAAGATGTACTAGGATCTCCTCTTGATACTCCAATGGACCTTCCAATTCTGATTTGGTGGAAACCTTCAAAACCAATGCATTCAATGCGTCTTTCAATGTCTTTGTCTTGGACCGAGTCATTGGTCCATTTGGAACATGTAATTGGTCATTGCTGGTGTTTCTGGGCTGGTCCGCATCATCCCCTCTCTCCTCGAAAGGATTCGACCTCGAATTAAAATCTGTGTCAAACAACGTAAGATCACCAACATTAAAGGTAGCACTAACACTATACTCACCTGGACAATCATTATCATACAATTACTTCACATATTCAAAACCTAACAATCTAGTATTCATGGTGTGTAAAAGAACATACTTGCGCGACAGTGCATCAGCTACGATGTTCTCTTTCCCGTGCTTATACTTGATTACGTAAGGAAAAGTTTTAATGAATTCAACCCATTTTGCATGCCTCCAATTCAACTTACCTTATCCTTTTAGATGTTTCAAGGACTCGTGATCCGAATTGACTACGAACTCTTTTGGCCACAAGTAATGCTGTCATGTCTCAAGTGCTCTTACCAAAGCATAGAGTTCTTTGTTGTAAGTAGGATAGTTCAAGGTCGCTCCACTTAACTTCTCACTGAAATACACAATAGGTCTCCGATCCTACATCAAAACAGCTCCTATTCCTATTCCAAACGCATCACATTCTATTTTAAATGCTTTCGTAAAGTCAGGTAAAGCCAAAACAGGTGCAGAATATAATTTGTCTTTCAAAAGAACAAAAGCCAACTCTTGTTCCTCCCCCCATCTAAACCCAACTGACTTTTTAACAACTTCATTCAAAGGCGCAGCTATTGTGCTGAAATCTTTCACAAAACACCTGTAAAAACTAGCTAGCCCATGAAAACTCCTTACCTCACTTACCGATTTGGGTGTAGGCCAATCCCGGATGGCCTTAACTTTCTCTTCATCCATCTCAATACCCTGTGCAGTTACAACATAGCCAAGAAACACAATTTTCTACATGCAAAAGGCACACTTTTTAAGATTAGCATACAATTTCTCACTACACAACACACTAAGTACATTACGCAAATGATCAAGATGCTCAGTTAAGTTCTTGCTATATATCAAAATGTCATCAAAATACACAACTACAAACTTACCTATGAATGCACGCAACACATGATTCATTAAACGCATAAACGTACTAGGTGCATTTGTAAGTCCAAACGGCATTACTAACCATTCATACAAACCATGCTTAGTCTTAAATGTTGTTTTCCACTCATCACCCTCTTTCATCCTAATTTGATGGTACTCGCTTTTCAAGTCAATTTTAGAGAAAATACAGGATCCATATAACTCATCTAACATGTCATCAAGCCTAGGAATGGGATGTCTATAATTTACCGTTATGTTGTTGATGGCTCGGCAATTAACACACATCCTCCATGTTCCATCCTTCTTTGGCACAAGTAGCACGGGTACAACACACGGGCTTATACTCTCACGAATGTAGCCCTTTTCCATCAGCTCATCAACTTGCCTTTGAAGCTCCTTTGTTTCCTCAGGATTGCTTCTATAAGCTGGTCGGTTAGGAATTGAAGCTCCGGGTACGAAATCAATCTGATGCTCTATCCCCCTCAATGGTGGTAATCCGCTAGAAGTATCGTCAAGAAACATATCATCAAACTTCTGCAACAAAGAAATAGCAACACTAGGCACAATATGATCAAGATCATTAATATTAAAGTAAGCATCTTTGTACACAAGTAAAATCATTGGCTTGTTTGTGAAAAATGCAGATCTGACCTCACCCTCTCTAGCATAAAAATTGGGTTGTTTCTTTAGTTTTTCCACACAATCCTCATCACACTTACTGACTTTCTTCACTCCTCTTGTCTTACATCCACTCTCGGCCAGATTTGGGTGTTTTTGAGTTGTGGTCGAATATTTTCTTATGTTTGGATGGGTGGCCGAATGGGTTGTGATGGTTTGAGTTCTAGCTGAATCTGATGTTCTTCTCTCCCCTTGTTCCTCACCTTGATTTTCTCTCCCCATCGCCTCATACTCACTTTTTAGCTTTATTTGATCATCATACACCTGTTTGGGTGTAAGAGGTACAAGAGTGATGGTTTTACCATCTTTTACAATGGTATACCTATTTTTAACCCCATCATGAATTGCCTTCCTATCATATTGTCATGGTCTCCCCAACAAGATGTGACTTGCTTGCATTGGTACCACGTCGCACAGAACTTCATCAACATATTTCCCAATCGAAAATGGAACCACAACCTGTTTAGTCACTTTTACTTCACCACTATCATTCAACCATTGCAATCTATATGGTTTAGCATGCTTAGCAGTATATAAATTTAGTTTACTAACAAGCGTGGCACTACAAACATTAACACAGCTTCCATTATCTATAATTAAACCACACACCTTGCTTTGTACATAACAACGCGTATGGAAGATGTTCTCCCTTTGTTCATTAGTATCATCTTCCTTGACCTGAACCTGAAGTGTTCGCCTTATAACCAAGGACTCCTCAACCGGTAATGCTAACTCATCCCCATCACTATCCTCCAATGGTGGCATGCCTTCACAATCAGAACTGTCACTTTCAGATTCCACATCACCATTATCTCTAATCATCATGATTCTCTTGTTTGGACACTCTGAAGCATAATGTCCATGTCCCTAACACCTGAAACATTTAACATCACGAGTACGTTTAGGTTGAGTTTCAGATTTACCTTTGGCATCAGTAGGGACATCAACTTTAGCCTTTGGTGGTTCAGTTCTAGAAGGACCAAAGGATCTTGGCCGGACAGTACCCTCTCTCTTTAGATTCGGCTTCCAAGATGATGACGAACCCGAATTAAACGCTGGCCGAGCATGCCCCTTCTTAAGTTGTCTCTCCACCTTCATCGCCATGTGAACCATATCCTCTAGCTCCACATAGTGTTGTAGCTCAACCACATTAGCAATGTCCCAATTCAACCCATTAAGAAATCTAGCCATAATGGCTTCTCTATCCTCAACAACATTAGCCCGAATCATTGTTATCTCCATCTCTTTGTGATATTCATCTACTGTCTTATAACTTTGATTCAGACCTTGGAGCTTTAGATATAAGTCTTTGTAATAGTGGTTTTGCACAAATCGTCTCCTCATTAAGACTTGCATCTCCCCCTAAGTCTGAACGGGTCGCTTCCCATTCCTTCTCCTACTGATCACAATCTGATCCCACCAAATCAACGCATACTCCGTAGTCACGTGGTCACGCAACCCACAATCAAGATTGAGATCTGATCCCGAAAAGTCGAAAGAGGTCTGATAAGAGTGTGACACAATGGAAACCTGCCCCAAGGCACCAACACTATTGGAATGAGTAGAATGATGCCACGAAGCCAGTTAATCTTCGATAAGTCAGATTGAGTTCGTAATAACATGACTTACCATAATAACATTGTGGTAGTTAATAGAACCTTACATGTTGTGATTGATCAACTCAATCAAATTCAAAATGAGTTAAGACATAATTTATCCCTCATATAGACACCTAAAGAGCAAGTGCTAGGTATCTTCCAATTACAAACACTTCAATATGAATGTATGAGAGTTCTCAACCATATTCTAGATATCACATGCCTATGCAACAAACATAACCATAAACCTAGCTACATTAAAGCATGATCACATATAAGGTGTCATCTACTTCATAATTATTTACATAATGTTAGGCCAATTACATGGCTTAATATGTGTTTAGGCTATATAAGGTCTCATAGGTTTCTCCTTTTCACAAGCACTTTGATAGAAAAAAACTAGAGGAAACACTAGTTGACTATGCCTAAATTGTTCAAGACCTAAAAGATTCATTAAAAGCTATGAACTTTGCTTTATGACTCTCAAAACCAGGTATAATACAACTATAACAAAGTACGAGTGAATCAAGTTAACTATAGAAAGAATGTAATGAAATACTAGAAAAAGGTTTGTTAAAACCATACATATTAATATCTACACCTTTATAAATGATGTTGCTTGATAAGAAAAGATGATGGGCAAATAAGTAAAAATGAAGCCATTAAGTAAAAGTCACACATTAAGCTACTTGAATGAGGTCGTGGTAGCTTATTTAATGATTGTCTCATATTTGACAAAGAGTTTGAGTAAGGTCATCGATAACTAATTTTGATTGTAAAACTCAATGGGAGAAGATCATTCATGACTGCTATATTAAAAAATCTTAAAGAGGCTAATAAACCTTGTAGCAAAGTAACAAAGACTACTAAAGTGATTGATTAGAGAAAACATAAAAACTCTCTTGACATAACAAAAGCTAAAGAAATTTTTAACTAGTTAATGCATAGAGGAAAATCAAGCTCTTTGAATATCATATAATACCCAATGTTGCACGTGGACGCGCGACATTAGGGGATCATTTGTAGTCACTACCTAGTTGTTTGGTTCAAGGTCGCTAAGAAACCTAGGTGTACTAGTCTTGTCAAAGATTCAAGAGTAAGTGACTGATTGTGACTAGGAAATGTATTGACACCTCAAACCCGCCCTACCTAAGGTAAGTTGCTTTGTGGTTTAAAGGTGGTTTAGAGGTGTTGATGATTTTCTGGTTGGTGGTCTATCTATAGTTTAAGATTGAGATTTACTCATATGAATAAACCTAGTGTTTAAGAATTTATTATAGACTCGTGTACCCAAATAAATTCTTCATAATTTATGTATTACAATGAAAAATACTCTCAATTAAATTTAATGAATATTTAGAATAACACTAAGAATTTTCTAGTCAACTTTAATATTTCAAATATCAGCCTCACTTGTAGGTCTAATGTTCTATACCAAGATTTTTAACCATTAATTCTTATGAATTAAAAAAATGATGGTTTATTGAAATATTGGTCAAATTCTCATGAATTTAATAAGTTGGTTAGTAAATCCTAAAATACATGCAAATATATTTTTTGAATTTTCATATGAAAATACCACGCAATATGATTTTATTTTTATTTTTGAGACACTTGGCTATATGTGAACTAGCTTACTAGCGTTGAATGGTGGGTTTTGGTTTAATGGTCGTGGAGAGAGCTTTGGCTGTTGAAAAAGAGCATGGATGGTGGCTATGATAAAAGAGAGTTGTCATGGATGTTGGCTGCATTAAAGGAGAGGAAGTAGCTGGTGCCTGGTGTTTTTTGTCTGCTGTCATTTCTTACATTGAAGATGATGGGTTTGTGGATGGACTTGGAAGGAGATGATGGGTCATGATTTGTTGTTTGTTAGGCTTGCTATATGATGGGTCATGACTTATGGATGAGAGGAAGGTGTGGATTTCCTAGGTTGTTTGATGGTATTGTTAAAGGAGGCTGTCGATTGGAGATTGAAGGCTGCTAGTAATAGTGGGTTGTTTGTTGATTTTCTAGTGTTGGTTGGTAGACAAGAGAAACATCGGGGAGAGTGATAAGTTTATTTATTGTCATTCATGTTTTTTTTAATTATATTATTAAATTAATTAATTTTATTAAAATCAATCAAGTTAATACCTTGAGTCTTGGATTTATTTTTCTATTTCTTTTAAAAAAACATTCCCACGCAAATGCAAGCCACCAATCTAGGTAGCCATTTAACTTGTGATTTGCCCCCAACTTGTGTTTTATAGTGTTTAGTAAACACTCAAATCTCATTTTAGAAGTGGCATGACCCATTAAGACTGAGATTGAACCTCAATTATTGAAAAATAACAAATCCATGCTTTTTGTTCCATTTGATTCAAGTTTTCAACTACATTTCAATTAATTATTGTAATTTATTTTTAATTAAAATAAGACCTTAATGTTATTTTCTATATTTATTATATATTAATAATGACATCCTCCTTCTCTAATTTAATTATGAAATTTGTACATGTCATTTTATTTTGAATAATAATTTTAACCAAATACATATTTTCATCCAACTTTTTTATGTAAAAATATTTTTTTTAAAATCTATTTTTTAAACCACAATTGCAAAAAAACTAACACAATATCAAACAAATCCTAAGTAGCAAACTAATTTGGACAAACAATTCCAAAGAGCAAATCCAAAGAAAAACACAAAGTACTCACAAATACAAGCGAAAGTGGCTATGAAGAATCTACTCTTGCACAATAATCACATGTACAAGGAATTTTTAAAAAATAATAATAAGAAACACAATAGTTTTTAAACTCAGCCCAAAATAATGACCAAGTCATATGTCAATTCGGTTGACCAGGGTTGAAAGCTTTTGGCCTTGGTTTTCTACTAAAGAAAACCAACCACTGACCCATAATTCATGGTGTAATGGCATTCACTCAAACACAAAAGCTAAAAAAAAAAAATCATGCCACCAACCACTTAAGAAGCAAATGACCCACATCTCATCTCTTTGTCACACTCAATTGCTATCTCTCTTTCAAATGCAAGTTACATACATGAAATTAGCTTTTGGCCTTGGTTCTACAAGTTATCTTAATGTAATGAGGTTTTCTAATCCAAGCCACATTATCACTCATCTCTTTCCCATACTACCTCGACTTGTTTCCAAAAATCACATAAACAACTTCCAAGCACCAAAAAATGCCCTTTCTTCATCTTCTCTCTCTTGCCATAACTTTTGCAAGTGTATCTTCTAGTTACCTACAAAACAATCTTCCTTTTGCTTCTCTTCTTCTCATCAGCTGCTCTTGATTTCATTCTTGCCTTTCTAATTTGCTTGATCTAATGGTCTATCACCACCCATGAATATAATGACTTGTTACAATATTGCGGTCGTACAAATTATTTATCATAGCTTAAATAAACAAGATAGTATAGAGCAAGTAAAGGGTTGATCCCATGAAGAAGGTTTTGAAGTTATCTATGATATGCTATAGTAAACAGAAAGAAACAATCAATGCTAAATTAAAAAAAAAAAAAAAACTGAAATTTACGAAGAACACAAACCTTGATTGCAAGTAAACGTGTAGAACTGGTTATAGAAATGAAATGTCAATTTAAACTATGAATATTTATCCTTCTTTATGTTGATTAGTTAACAGATCTGTTGTATAATTAATCCTACCCATTAAACAACCACAGTGTCCACACTAGTAATTTAATTTAATGGCAGCCTCAAGAACTAGGTAAATTGCCAGTATTCTTGGGTTTCGAGAGGGGGAGCTTCCTATGAAATATTTGGGAGTGCCTCTTATCTCGTCCAGACTAAAGGTTGTTAATTGTAAGGGCCTCGTGGATCGAATTACCGCTAAAGTACGACATTGGACCTGCAGAACACTCTCTTTCGCAGGGCGAGTACAACTGATTAACTCAGTCTTATTCTCCATCCAGGTCTATTGGGCATCTCTATTCCTATTACCCGGGGAAGTAGTGAAAAATGTTGAGCAAATTATGAGATCCTTTTTTTGGTCAGGTTCAGATATGAGCACTACTACGGCTAAAGTGGCTTGGGATCAGGTATGTCTTCCAAAAAAGGAGGGGGGGCGAGGCATAAAAAGGATAGCAGAATGGAACAAGATTGCCTTGTTGAAACATATTTGGAACTTGTGCAATGACTCAGATGGCTCAATCTGGTCTACTTGGATCAGATCCAATCTCTTGTGAGGTAGGAATTTCTAGACAATCAAGGCACCAGGAAGCTGCTCTTGGGCTTGGGGAAAGATTCTAAAGCTCAGATCCTTAACATGGCCGAAGATGAAGCACATCATCGAAGATGGAATGACAACCTCTCTATGGTTTGACAATTGGCATCCTCACAGCCCGCTCGCTGATACTTACGGTGAAAGATTCATCTATGATTCAGGTATGGAACACAACGCGAGAGTGAACATGCTGATTAATAACATAGAATGGAGAATTCTTATCACTCATGCTATTGGCTGGCACCCCATTATAGAAGTTATTCCTTCCAAATCTACTCCTAAGGGGCAAAAGGATGAGATTGTTTGGTTGGATTCGCCAAATCAGAGTTTCTCGGTCAAAGTAGCTTGGGAACAACTAAGAATTCATCATCAAATGGTTGATTGGCATGACATCGTGTGGTTCAAGAATTGATATGGTTCAGCCCCGTGATACAACCCAAGTAAGGTCAGATTTGGATTTTGGCATAAAAAGCGCACTAGTCCAGGTTTACGGCAACAGTCATAATTCTCAATCCGACCGTTGGATCGGGCTAATATTTTATGTGGACTCTCCAGACATATCTTACTACCTTGGGTTAAAATTGCAGGTCAACCGGAGTTCGGGAAGGCACCCCAATACTGGTCAACAGAGGTTGTACGGATTTTGTTATTTACTTCCATTTGACTTGTGGACTTCCTATTTGATTAGGATTCTTTTCCTCCAAGGATGTGGGAGCTGGTTTTGGGAATTTCCTAGTTCCACAAGGATCTTTAATGAGTTGCAATATAATCTCCTAGTGTGGCAAGGATTCATTAATGTTTCAGAATCCTTTTCTTATAAGGATTCCTTATTCATCCTAGCTACACAAGGAAAGAAGGGCTGGTGGTATTTACTGACAAGTTACTTATTTTTATTATTTTCTTTCATGTTTGGGCTTAATTAATAGTTTGTTTTCAGCTAGGATCCAAGGCTTGTTTGGATCATGTTATGGGCTTTTTAGTTTAAGGTTTTGGGCCAGTTTTGAGTGGACCTCATATAAGTCCACATAAGAGGTCCATTAGGGTTAATTTTTCAAGAACTATTTAAACTCATGTAAGCCACAATTTCGGCAGCTTTGATGATTATTATTCTGAATTTTTCAGTTTTAACGTGTGAGAGTGATTCTTGCATTCTTCAGTTCTTGAACGAACTGAATCTGACTTATCGAAGATTAACTGGCTTCGTGGCGTCATTCTACTCATTCCAATAGTGTTGGTGCCTTGGGGCAGGTTTCCATTGTGTCGCACTCATATCAGACCTATTTCGGCTTTCCGGGATCAGATCTCAATCTAGATTGTGGGTTGCGTGACCACGTGATCACGAGGTTCGCATCAAGAATGTTGTCCCAAGACATGCATTTCTTCTTTGGGTGGTTATCCAACGGAAACTCTCAATGCAGGATAGACTTCATCGGTTTGGTATTCATGGTCCCAATAGGTGCTCACTCTGTCTCCGCAATAATGAAGATCACAACCACTTGTTCTTTGAATGCTCCTTTGCGAAAGCATTATGGTGGAATGTTTGTGACAGATGCGACATTCCAAGAATGACAAAAAGCTTGGACGAATGGATTCGATTGGCCATTGTCTCTTGGCATGGCAAAAGTTTCATCAACTTTTCTTGTAAACTGGGTTTCGCAGCTACAGTGTATTGTATCTGGCAAGAACGGAACGCAAGGATCTTTGCAGATGTGTCTAAAGCTTCGAATTTGGTTTTTGATCAAATCGAATGTATCATTCGCGATAAGCTTGTTTTGATGAGGAATGTTCAACAAACACATGAAAACATAAGGATCCAAAGACTTTGGAGGGTCAATAACATGGACTCTTAATTTGATGTTTAGCTGGTTGTTTTTGTACCCCTAACATATCTAGTTGGTCTAAGTTTTTGTTTTGTTATGTGGCTAGCCTATAGCTATTTGTTGGTTTTCGTTTCTGTTCACATTGTAAATCTAAGGTATGCCCAATATATTCTTTGTATCATTTTCTTTTAATACATAAGTTAGCTTACCAAAAAAAAAAAAGAACTAGATAAATTGATTAATCTAGACAACATAATTGTCAGCAGTTCATGTTTAATTTGTTTAAATGTTCTCCCTAAGATTAATAACGTTGATCCTCCATAATTATTAAACTCAGTTGTTTCACAAGTTTATATATCACAACTCCAGTTTTGATAGAAAATTTAGTAATAGATTATTCACAATAATAACTTAGAGTCCGTTTTAACAATTAAAATAAACAATCATAGGAAATAAGCATAGGAGAACAAACATATTCATTCATGATATAAATTGAAAAGAAAAGCTAAAATAAATCTCAAATTCTTGAAATCTGAAGGTTTATGTGCTTTTGCAACCAAGAAAAAGAGTTTAACTTGCATGTCTACTAAATAACTAATAAAAAAGGAGGAGGAATGCATGATTTTTTATTTCTTAGAAGAAGGTGCATTTTTTCTTTTTCTTTGGTTAGCCATCCTCTCTTTCCTTTCTCTCTTTCTTTTTATATCCTAGGAAACCCTGATCCTTTTTCTATAAAATAGTCCTTTTTTAAGTAGACAATTTATACTTAAATGTTTCAATAACTATTTTCCTAAAAAAAAAGAGAGAGAAATAGTCTTGCATAAATCTTCAAGCTTTGACTTTTTAACTTAGAGGAGTTAAATTGCTGAAATAAAGACTTGGATGTCGGTTTGGATGCTTTGAGAAGTATTTTGTACTTGTTTCTTTATAAAACCTGTCAGTTGGCAGAATTCATGTGTTATCTTAGAAAAATCATTTATCTCTCATATGAGCTTGTTTTCTTCCGACATTTGGTATGGTGATAGGTCTTCGAGTCAGGAATCCAACTAACACGACCAAAAGATTAATGTCTTCTCTCAAGTGCAGGAGTGTCAAAGTAATAAATAACCTGGCAAGACCGAAGTTGAACCACAAGGAGGTTAATTGTATAAATTATAGACAACAATAATACAACGACAACAACAACAACAACAACAACAACAACAACAATAACAATAACAATAACAATAAAGAAGAAGTTGATGAGAACTTTGAGATGGAAGATTAATGTAAGGATTAAACAATAATAAAAATAAATTTCAAAATTAGAGGATCCACTAATAGTATTTCAAACAAGTATAGTATAAACTCTTGTTACTCAACTGGAAACCACACACAAAGGAAGTTCCAATCGGATGATTTGTCATTAATAGCTCATTATAAATTGTTAACATGATCATATTAATTATCTTATTTACATAACACCAAACTTTTAAATATTGTCAGGAATTCATGATGCTAACTTATGTTAATAACAAATCAAGTTTCTTTCATAGCACAGATGTAGGTAATACCATACGGTTGGGCTATGAGAGTGCCAAACATTTGTTTTACCAAGTGTTATATAACACAAATCTAGATTAACCATTTAACAAGCAATGTATTAAGAATTAGTAAAATAAAAAGATAAGACATGTTAATATTAAACATTAAGGTCCATGTTGAGTTTACACTATACTTATTCTTACACCATTAGTGTAACCTTTTCACCTTGACATAATAAACTTAGCTAAACATAATGGAAAAGAGAAACATAAATAAATAAAATAAAAACATAAATAAGATACAAGTTAACTAAGTAAAGGAAAGAAAATGAAAAGCATAAACAAGATATTAATGAAAGCAAAACTTAAGAATTGCAAAAAATATAAAGAAAGAAATAAAGAGCATGATCTTGATCTGAACAAACAAGATGCCTAAATACATGGCAAATGCCTCCTTTTATAGGCCAAAATTTGGAACTATTGATTTGATGACTAATTGTTGAGTGGGTGGTCAACTCTTGACTTGGTGAAATCCTTATCTTCTTGTCTGAATAAAATGTCATTGCTAATATCAGAACTGGAACCTACTGTACCATGAAAGTTATAGGAAATTGTCTTATCTTTCCAGGAAAAAAAATTAAGGTCATTTGAACTTCTAGAACTCGAGATATGTGTTGAACACTGAACAGTGTCTATGCTGCAGGACAGATTCGGACTTCTCCATTATTACTATAATTTGGACTTGAAAACGGCTTTTTTAAATCTTAGACTCCACATGAAAGTTGTAGGCCTATGTCTTACCGAATCTGTCCAAAAAATTGAGGTCATTTAAACATCTAGAACTTGAGATATGACCTAATTACTGAACAGTGTTCTAGTTTGGACTGCACCAACATCTCTTTTCTAAGTTTTTCCCTCTCTTTGTCCTTTAAATTTCAATATTTAAACTCATCAATCAATCCTTTCATTTATGTGATAGGCCTGCATTTAAGACGAATATTTACCATAAATTAAAGGTATCTTATATTATTAGGTATGTTATTATAAAACATGCTTTAGTTATGGAGTTATTGATACTTCAAGTACAAAATGATGATATAAAACCTTGATAAAAATGCACTTTTAAGTACTTATCACCAACCAAATTGATTTTGCATCAAATGGACTTCTGTAGCTCAAGATATTCAATTCGAAATGGCCAAAGGGCAACACTGGCATAATGCGAGAGTTGTCTTTGAAGGCTATGATTTCCATGCTTTTTTTGCTTTCCATATATTTATAAAAAGGTATGGATGTTAGCTTTCTAATACCACTGGAATCACTTTGTTTTGACCTCTAGAGCTCAAGTTTTGCACAAAACATCGACTAAAGGTCAAATTTACAAATTATCTTCAATTTACTTCTTTTTGAATTTTCATCCCAAAGTGCCTTCAAAACATAAATCAAAGAATATTAAGGCATTTTATGTATAAAACACAGAAAAAACACTAGGTAAATGTGGGTAAAACTATCGAATAATATAGTTGCATCAAATATCTCCACACTCAACTCTTACTCTTCCTTAAGAAAGGATAGATAAAATCAAACTTAAACTAAATTGATAAAATAACTATGACCAATCTCTTAATCTCCCATCAATGTCCAAGGGCACAATCATTATAAATAAGAATACTATCAAGAAGGATAAAGAACATGAATTTTCATGAATTTATTTACATGTGAACTTTAAAACTCAATTAATCATTAAGATTTAAATAAAATCTATGTCATGCCAAAGTGATAGGTCCTCTCATTGATATACACTCCAACACTCATGTGTTTAGGGCTTATACATTTAAATCTCTCAAATTTAATCAATGAATATGTTCTATCATAAGCTTGCTCTTCAATCTCATCTTTATTACTAAAATATTACAAGCAGTGCATGAATCAAAAGATCTTACTTTTTTGTTGTAATGGGGCTAAGGTTAAGGTGAGGTAAAACAAAGGAAAAGAAAAGGCTAAAACCAAAGGAAGTAGAGCATTCTAAAAAAAAATTGATTTTTGAAAGAAAATATCCCATTAAAGCACACAAAGTTTCCATCTTTAAGCACCAATACTTAACTTTATTAGATTTCAAACTCCATCAACATAAAATCATAAGAACACAAAGGAACAATTTTCTTATCTATTCTTTTCTTTTCTTTTTCTTTCACCTTTGGCAACTTTGCCCATCTTTTCATTAAGTATCACTTTTTTTCACATAATTTCCAAACATAATCCATGAGATATCAACAAGTATATTCTCTATTAATCCTTGGCTAAGGGAAAAGGAAAACATATAAATAGTTAAGGCTTACACATGGATAAAGCAAAGAAAAGATGAACAAGCTCAAAGGGAACTAAGGATAATATGCTTTAGGTTGGCTTTTTGACTCAAGAGGTTAAAATTTCTAATGCCTTTATCATCTTCATGTACGCATGTAATGTGAATGTAATCTCAACAAGATATAAAGCAAGTTCTAGAGATATATATCATTGAAAGAATGCACAATCAAAGAATACAATGTTGAAAGCATAGAAGCTTGCATTGATATAACACTATAAAGTCAACATGGTATATTTTCAAAGTCAATCCCTAGACTAATTAAACTTTCAAACTTGCATGCACACTCATTCATTCAATTTATATTTTATCTATCTATCTCAACTAATTCTCATACATAATACTCATATTCTCAAGAACCAATGGGAGTTCAAAAGATAAACCTAAGACTTTTTCATTTTTGAAAAACAACAAAGAAAACCAAAATTCTAGAAACAATAAAGAAAATCAAAATTATCTTAATACCCCCACACTTTAAACACAACCTTGTCCTCAATGTTGAAATAAAAGAAAAGGAATATAAGAGAATGACAAAAATAAAGTAAAATGCGAAAAATAAAAGATAAGAGAAAAAAAAAAGCAAATCTAATTTTTTTTTATGATGGGTTGCCTTCCAATAGCGCTTTGTTTTATATCATTGGCTCAACACATCGCATGTTTATGCTTCATAAATTGGTTCAGCTAACTCCTTATAAGCGGTGAGTTCTATCATCCAACCTTCATAGAAAGGTTTAAAGCGATGCCCATTGACCTTGAGCACATTATTTGTTTCTAAACTTGTAATTTCAATTGCACCATAAGAAAATAAAAAAAAAACATTAGAAACAACAAAGGGTGTTGACACAAATTGACACAATCAAAAGATTGATGTCTTACCCCAAGTGCAAGAGTGTCGAAACTATAAATAACCCGGCAAGACTAAGGTCAAACCACAATGAGGTGAACTATATAAAATTATAAATAACAAATAAAAAGAAGTTGAAGAGAACTTTAGAGATGTGATATTGATGTGAGTATTAATCAAAGATAAAAGCAATTGTAAAGGTTAGAGGATCCACTAATAGTATTAGAAATAAGTATAGTATAAACTCTTTTAATTAATCAACTGGAAACCACACACAAAGGAGGTTTTAATCGGATGATTTATCGTTAATAGTTCATTATAAATTTTTAACATGATCATTTAATTATCTTATTTTAATAACACCATACTTTTAAATATTGTCAGGAATTCATGATGTTAAATTATGTTAACAACAAATCAAGTTTCCATATAGTAGGCTATGAAAGTGTCAAGAATTTGTTATACCAAGGGTTGTACAACACAAATCTAGATTAATCACTATACAAGTAAGGTATTAAGAATTAGTAAGATAAAAGATAAGACATGTTAATAACAAACTTTCTTGGATATAAACATTGAAGTTCATGTTGAGTTTATATTATACCTATTCTAACACCATTAGTGAAACTTTTTCACCTTGACATAATAAACATAGCTAAACATTATGAAGAAGAGAAACATAAATAAACTAGATAAGAACATAGTTATGATGATAAAAATAAACAAGAGATTAATGAAAGCAAAACTTAAACATTACAAAAAAAAAAAAAAGTAAGAATATGATCTTGATCTGAAAACTAAGATGTCTAAATGTATGGCAAATGCCTCCTTTTATAGGTTGAAATTCAAAACTATTGATTTGATGACTATTGAGTGGGTGGCCACCTTTTGACTTGGTGACAACCTTTTTCTTCTTATCTGAACAAAACCTCATTGCTAACGTCAGAATTTGAATAGATAGTCTTCATGAAAGTTTTGGGCATTTGTCTCAACTTTCCAACAAACAAGAATGAGCTCATTTGGACTTCTAAAACTTGAGTTATGGGTTGAACATTGAACAGTGTATGGGCTGCAGAACAGATTTTGACTTCTTTTTGGTTGCTATAATTGGAACTTGAAAACGAACCTTTTGAATTTGGACTCTTCATGAAAATTTTAGGCCTATGTATTAGCTTTCCATACATATAAACCAGACTAAATTCATGTTTTACAGCTTCAGTTATGATCCAGTAACCAAATGATGTTTCAATTTGAATTGAACCAGCATCTCTTTTTTAAGCTTAGCCCTCTCTTTGTCTTTTCACTTTCAATAGTTAAACACATCAATCAATCCTTTAAATTGTGAGATATGCCTACATTCAAAATAACCATTTACCATAAATTAAAGTTATCTTATGTTATCAGACTTGTTATAATAAAACATGCTTAAGTTAGGGAATTTAATGATACTTTAAATGCAATATGATGACATAAAACCTTGATAAAAATGCACTTTTAAGTACTAATCACAAATGATAAAGAAGGACTTTGTCTCTAACATGAAACTCTTTTCTTGTAATCATTCGGTCATAAAGGCTCTTGGTCTTTTCTTTGTAAATACTAGCATTCTTATAAGCATCATTCCGAATCTCTTCCAACTCTTAAAATTACAACATTTGTGCAATGATGTTTCGTGAATGATTTGAAAATCGGCAACAATGATTCTAACGAAAATGGATGAAGGATGGGTCTAGTTGTGTTGTCTTTCTTTTGGTATTTAAGCTGGATTATAGTGATTTAAAGGTAAATAAGATGAAGGATAAACTAGAATGATACTTTGATAAGTCGATCTGGACGCCATAAAGATCATTCTAGGATTTCGACGCCACACTCTTTGTGATTGAAGAGTGATAAGTCAGGTAGGGTTCTTCACAAAAACGAATTTGAAAGAACAACTCTTAATTCTCTGAATTAAGTTTCAGATCTTGGCCAAAAGTGTTTATTACATATTCTGATACATAGTTATCTTTGGAACATCCCTCCAAAGTTAGGTGAATTCAACATGACAGAAGTCAAGCCTAAAAACTAGATTTTTAATAAAGTAAGTAGACAAATTTAACTAACACACTTTTTTTTTTATATTTCTAAAACATAAGCAGACCAAATTTAAAACAACCATAACTTTTGACACAAAAGTCCAATGCAATCATGGTTGGACAATTTAGAAAGATCACATTTTGAACTTGAAGTTTTACCTACATAAATCTTGCTTTCACATGCATTGGATGACTTTAAATTCGAGTTCAAATCCATCTACTGTTCGACCGTAAACAACATCAATTCCTTCACTTGCATTATCAATCCAAATACAAGTAGCCCAGCAAGAAAAGAACCATTAAGGGCTTTTCCCATCTCCAACTTCCAATTGTAGGCAAATAAGCACCCTTGAACCAATTTCAAACTGATTGCTAATTTTTAACTCCGACGTAGCTTCAATCATTGCAATTTGATTCGTCATGGCCCGTTGTAGTTGTTTTGCTCTCGCTCTTGTCATTGGACCATTTGCACCCTTTTGCATATTAGATTCAGCTTTACAAGATGGATTATAATTCCCATGATGCACATCATACAATCCCAGCAACATCATAATCAAAGTTGCATTGTTTAATGGTCTAGAAAACTTTATGTTCAAGCATTTGATCCATGAATGGTAATAGGAAATGATCTTTAGGTGTAGAAAGATTAAGCTTTCTATAATCAACACACATTCTCCATCCATTCGAGATGCGAGTAGGGATGAATTCATCATTTTTGTTCTTTACCAACATGATTTTGGTCATTTTCGGCATAACATGGATCGACGCAACCCATTTACTGTCTGTGATGGGGTAAATGACTCCTGCATCTAATAATTTCAAAACTTCAGCTTTAACTACCTCAATCATAGGCGAATTCAACCTCTCTTGCATTTCCCTCGTTGGTTTCGCATTGTCCTCAAATAGTATGTGATGCATACACATCGAGGGACTAATGCCTTTTATATCGGTTAAAGTCCATCCAATGACCATTTTGTGATCGCACAAAAACTTCACAAGTTTTTCCTCCTGCACACACTTGTCAAACATTTGCTATGATAACAAGAAGTGTATTTTTATTGCCAATTGAATTCATACTTCAAATTATCAGGCAAAGGTTTCAATTCTAACTTGAGGGCGTGTAAAATAAATATAAAAGCTTTTTATGTGAAAGTACTAAATCAACAAAGACATTACCATAGGGTCAACTTGCCATTCAATTATTATATTTTGCATATATTTTTAGTGTTTAGTTCTTGGATATTTTAGTTTTTTTATTATTGTAAATTTGAGAGTTTTCTAAAATTATAATTGAAACTGTTAAATTTTTGTATGTTTTTGATTTAGAGTCGGGTCTCACTCGAGTTTTTCTAAGTCCAACAAGTCTAAATTTTTGTGTGTTAACTAGGTTGATTAGGTTTTGTTATTTTTATATTAATCCAAATGAATCTAAATTTAAAGTCACTCATATTTTAAATTTACTCATAATACTAAAACGAGTTTTAGAGGGTGTTTGGAAGTATGATGGTTGTTGTTTTTCAAAGTGTTTTTCATTAAAAAAAATGCATCACAATAATATTTTTTATTTTTTAAAAAATATTTTTAATATTAACACATCAAAATGATATATAAACATTAAAAAACTATTAATTTGAAGGAAAACTAAAATAATTTTTTTTTGAAATTAATAAAAATAAATAGAACTTTAAATGAATGAGTTTTATACTAATAATAATAATTATTATTATTATTATTAATAAATAAAAAAAACCAGCACCTTTCTTTTTCTTCAGCTTTTTTCTCTCACCTCCTGTCTTATCTGTCACTGCTCTGTGTTCAAAAATTCGTTATGGCATAAGGTCTGATCATCATTCACTAGTCTCGATTCAGGTGCTTTCTTTCTCATTTACAAGTGTTTTCTTTTATACTTTTTGACAGTTGTAACGTATGTACAGATTCTTTATATACTTATCTCTGGTTTATTTCCATGAGGTAAATCTGGATTTTTTTTTAAAATGTTTTTTCTTGAATTAAGCTTGGTTTAGCAGCTAGTTTTGAATCCAAGTTTTGGGTTTTCTTTGTACGCATTAGTTTAAGGGGTTATTGTAAATTTCCTCAACTTTTTACCTTTGCTTGCATTATTGGATGATATAGAGATCTGGGTATTCTTTTTATTGTAAATTAGGTTTAGGTAGCTGAGCGACCAAGTTTTTTGTACGGGTTGTTGTTTAGCGTGTTTTGTTTTTGTGGGATCATTCATGAGAATTGGTAATTATAAGGTTTTGATTTATCTTTCGCAGTTGGTCATGAGTTGGCTGGTTTAATGAAGTTTTATAGAGTTTTTATGGTTTCAGTGTGTGGGACCCTGAAATAATTTTTTCAAGGCTTATAATGTTCCATTTCTTCAACAAGTCATGGCTTTACCAAAATGAAATATCCTTTAGATTAAGAGTTGCTAGGTGACGTAAAACTTATTCCCTTTTCTGGAGTTTAGTCTAATTAAAAATCTTAAAAAGTGACCATAGCTTTCAATGCTGTTCAAAAGTATGAAATAGAAGAATTTGAATAGTTTCTATATGAAGGTCTTGTATGTTTGCAAGTTCACCGTTTTTATCACATACTGTTTACTTTGCAATTTACGACCACGACAAGAGAAATCATAATTATACAAGAATGACCAATTACGCAGAAGAAGTTGCGAAACATTATCTTTATTCCTGTCTCTAACCCGAGTTTCAACCAAACCAAAAAAAACCATCCTCTCTTGATGGATGAGCTAACGCAGTTCTGAATGCTTTATGGGATCATTCAAACCTCTAACATTCCAACATCCAATAATCATAGGGAAATAAAGAGGAGTACCAAACAGCAACACACTGATTACCTTGACTTGCCCCCCCTCGAGGAGCCAGATTTCTTACTCTTCTTTGAAAATCCTGGAGAACCCGTTTTCTTTTTCTCTAGAGAGTCTCTAGCCTTGTTAGCTAACTGATTAATAAAAGTTTCCCCGTCAAAAGAAATCGGACTTTGCAGACTTGTTGGGATCAGTGACGTTGACTCCTTATCATCATCTTCCTTACCTGTACCACCTCCCATAGCTCCAATATCAACATTCACCTCATGACTAACAGGGTTCATGGTTGCATAAGCAATTGTATTACAGATGGTTGAACTTTGATCTAAAGAAGTACATGCATCCCCTGCCTCCGGCACCATGTCTGCTCGTAAGCTCTTCAAAATAAGAGGAGAGGTAGGATTTTCATCTTCATAACAACCAGCATTGGGCACATCTGATGTCGCAGTTTCATTCGTATTACAATCAGCAATATGTAAAGCAGATGCTAAACAACCATTCTCATTACAATTAAGCTCTTTAGATGCCAAACAATCATTCTCACCAATTGTAACACCCTTATTTCGTTTACCACCTACCTTCCATTGAAGCTGATTCTACTTATTATCTGCTTGTTTAGAGTTCACAGCTCCTATTTTCCTTTTTCCCTCTGCCCCCATTGTACGATCACAACTTTACTGGTAGCACATATCGCTGTGATATGTCCGAAGACATTGCAATTATTGCACCTTGAAGGAATCCATTCATAATCCGCTGAAATTGTTATGAATAACCCATTTGGACAGCGAAGGTCGTATTCCTTCACCAGCGTTTTCGAAGCTTCTATCTCAACGCAAACTCTTGCGTAGCTTAGCTTTTTACGCAACAATGTAGTAAGGTCAGCATGAAGGGGAACCCCAATAGCACTCGCTACACTACTCAACTCCTTAACAGTCCAATACTCGAGAGGAACATTATAGAGCTTAACCCATACCGGAACTCTATCCAGATCATCTTTCAAAAATTGCATGTTCGGATGCCAACGTTTAAGCACCAAAGGTCTGTTGGCCATGTGCCATGGGGCTCTCTCCAGAACATTAGTGGCGCGATCGACAGAATCAAAAGTGAAGAGAAAGAATCCATTATCAGAAGATAAAACTTCGGATAGACCGTGGGAGCCCCATATTTTTTTGGCAATAGAATTAACAACAAGATAGGGTAATTTCTGACCCACAAAATGACCAACTAGAGTGGAATTCCAAAGTTCACAACCATCCTCAAACACATCAAGTGGAGGAGCTACTATCACACGACCATCAGTTATTGCGGGGGGAGCAAAATGCAAGTTACGGCTGGATTCATATCAAGGGACATCCTACCCTTATTATCATCAACATCAGATCCCTTCAAAGCATTTAAAAAATTCAATTTGGGGCTAAGGTGTAGCTGTTCTTGTTGCTTAGACCCAACCTTCAACTCATCAACTTTAGAACCCAACACAGGATTCATGTCATGACTATTTAGCATGTCTTGGAGCTCTAATTGTAAAGTATGTCCAGATTTAACTCCGTTGTGTTGTTCAATGTCAGAGCTAACCATTGGAACAAATTCGACAGCAGAACACAAAGACAATTTGGCAGCATACAAATACTAGATAGAACGTTCTAAGGACAAAAACTCAGTCCAAGAAGCACTAATAAGCGACCAGCACTATGATTGGTACAACAATCAGTTCAAAAATCCCAACGGTTCAAAGGTAGATACACATGTTATGTATAACATATTCAAAAATCAGCACAGTTTAATGGTTGGATCTCCGCAGATCTTAATTATACTGAAACTGACCTGAGAATGATGACCTTCTGTTGAACATGTAGAAAACGTTGTTGGAGGCTTAATTTTTAATCTCCACCGTTCAGAATGTGTATCATAACCATATGCATCACATATCCAAAAATAAGCTTGATCCAACGGTGGAAGAAGGAGAAATATGCTGGCGGCTCTGACTGTTCCGAGAAGGATTTCTCCAGAAATATTCAAATGGCTAGCTTCCGCAGGAGGAATCTAATATGGACGATCCCTCTGGACAGAATGTAGGCAATATAGATGTTCACAACATACCAAAAAATAGTCTGGATCCAACGGTATAACAAGGCAAAATGGGCCGGCGACTCTGACAACACTAGGGGGTTTTCCAGAAAATTTCAATTGTCCAGATTTCTTAAACGGCGGAAGCTTTAGAAGATCCCTCCGGTCAGAATGTAGACAATAGTTCAGTGCACAACATAACCAAATCTTGGCTTGATCCAACGGTGGTCGCCGGAGATATGGCTGTCGGAGCACCGCCCCTTTGAATCTTTCCTCTCTAACCTCTCTCTTCACCAAGAATTGTGTTTCTTGCAAGAACCTCAGATGTAGAGCATGTTCTGATGGGAAACATACTCAAATTTGGTGACGATCCAACGGTGAACCAAAGAGATCCGGGACACTTCAGATTAGAGAGAGAGAGGCGAGAGAGAGTCGTTTCTGTTTGCCTAAAACCTTCCCGATAGACTGCGGTCTCGTCCTTAAAACCACCATCACCATTATCATCAACGTCCTCCTCAAAATCCTCATAATCATCCCACTTTGGCCTTTCAGCCCAACTGCCACGGTATGATTTCAATTCAGCCCCAACCTTTCTCACATCTTGGGCACATGTTCCAGCCACATTACCATGTTTTTCCACCTTCTCAAGTCTGTCACACACATTCGTCAACGTGAAATTCATTCTTTTCATCATCTTCGTCATGGCTTGCTTTTGGAATTTAAGTTCCACATCGGGAGGGCGTGGTGTGTTGTTTTTTTCTGACATGGTACCTGCAAAAATTGGTTGGTGGAAAAAAAATCCTCACGTCGCTCGTGTTTCGCTCAAACACTCTTAATATCCTCACACCTCTCGTCTCACTTTCTTGTGGTTCTTGCAGAACTGAAACCAACACCAAATAGAACCAATCTTAGCAGCGCAATCCAAATATGTATATTCGACTCAATAGGCAATAAAAACAAGAAAAAACAAAACTACGATGATAGTCTCGCAAGTAGCAAGCGAGTCTATCCGAAATATGAACAAAACTGAAGACTCGAATTAAAAAAAACATAAAAAAATATGAAACAACACCCAGATATGTTGGATATGATGAAAACAAACTGCAAGAAATGAAAACAATAAAAAGAAAGCGAATTTCAAAAGTTGACGCAAAACAGACTCGTTTACGACGAGTTAGGTCCGAATCTGGAACCTAAAGTCAATGATGTCCAATTGAGCTAAAATTTCAGATATGGTGCTCTACCAACCCAAATAGACAGAATATGAAATTTGATCAATTTACGATAAGGTTTGATATACTGACGCAAAAACAATATGAATTAGACCCGAATTTGAAACCCAAAGCAAACGATATCCAATTGACCCCAAAATAAATATATGGTGCGATTAGGGTCCCATTAATAACAGAATAAAATTTGAGCTCATTCCGAGTTGATTTGGTCAAATTTTCCTTTGTTTAGTTTTCTGCGGCAGAAACAAATAAATGCCTCTTTTAACGATTCTTTTCTTTTCTTTTCTTTCTTTTTTTTTTTTTATGCCACAGATATATTTTGGCCAGGAACCAAACGAAATAACTTTTTTTTTCCTGATTTGCTGCCAAATCAAGAGAAGAAGAAATTGGACACTAAGGAATTTTCTTGCGGAAACAACAAGAAACGAAAATTTTAGAAGGATATAACTTGATTAATGGAGCCAAGCTCTGATACCAAATGATGCAAACCTCGTGATCACGTGGTCACGCAACCCACACGTAAAGACACCAATTCCCGGAAAGCCAAGTAAATCAGGTATGATAGGAGTGTGACACAAAGATAACTTGTACCTAGGCACCAGCACTATTGGAAACAGAGACCCCCACCCAATGAATATTGATTCGCGAACGAGAAGTATAAGGATGATGCCACGAAGACAGTTGTTCTTCGATAAGTCGTTTTCAGTTCTTTAGAGAACCATGGAAGGGAGATTATCTCACCAACACACACACACAAAGTGCGGCAAACAAGAAGTTTTATTAATATGAATTCTCCCCTTACATGTCTGGTTATGCCCTTATTTATAGTGACTGCAAACTAAAATAAACCCTAATGGACCCCTTATGTGGACTTTTTTTTTTTGGTAAGCTGACTTATGTATTAAAAGAAAATGATACAAAGAATATAATGGGCATACCCAAGATTTATAATGAGGACAGAAACGAAAACCAACAAATGGCTACAGGCTAGCCACATAACAAAACAAAAACTTAGACCAACTAAATATGCTAGGGGTACAAAAACAACCGGCTAAACATCAAATTATTTTCATCAAATTAAGAGTCCATGTTATTGACTCTCCAAAGTCTTTGGATCCTTATGTTTTCATTTGTTTGTTGAACATTCCTCATCAAAACAAGCTTATCGCGAATGATACACATCTGCAAAGATCCTTGCGTTCCGTTCTTGCCAGATACAATACACTGTAGCTGCGAAACCCAGTTTATGAGAAAAGTTGACAAAACTTTTGCCATGCCAAGAGACAGTGGCCAATTGAATCCATTCATCCAAGCTTTTTGTCATTCTTGGAATGTCGCATCTGTCACAAACATTCCACCATAATGCTTTCGCAAAGGAGCATTCAAAGAACAAGTGCTTGTGATCTTCATTATTGCGGAGACAGAGTGAGCACCTATTGGGACCATGAATACCAAACCGATGAAGTCTATCCTGCGTTGAGAGTTTCCGTTGGATAGCCACCCAAAGAAGAAATGCATGTCTTGGGACAGCATTCTTGAACCACACGATGTCATGCCAATCAACCATTTGATGATGAATTCTTAGTTGTTCCCAAGTTACTTTGACCGAGAAACTCTGATTTGGCGAATCCAACCAAACAATCTCATCCTTTTGCCCCTTAAGAGTAGATGTGGAAGGAATGGCTTCTATAATGGGGTGCCAGCCAATAGCATGAGTGATGCGAACCTCGTGATCACGTGGTCATGGAACCCACACGCAAAGACACCAATTCCCGGAAAGCCAAGTAAATCAGGTTTGATAGGAGTGTGACACAAAGATAACTTGTACCTAGGCACCAGCACTATTGGAAACGTAAACCCCCACCCAACGAATATTGATTCGTGAACGAGAAGTATAAAGATGACGCCACGAAGCCAGTTGTTCTTCGATAAGTCGTTTTCAGTTCTTTAGAGAACTAAGGAAGGAAGATTATCCCACCAACACACAATAAGTGCAGCAAAGAGGTTTATTGATATGAAAATTGCGTAACCTTACATGTTTGGTTATGCCTCTATTTATACTGACTCTAAACTTAAAGAAACCCTAATGGACCCCCCTTAGGTGGACTTATATGAAGCCCACTTACAATTGACCCAAATAAGTAATAATAACCCAAAAACTAAGAAGAAAATAATAAAAATCCGAAAATTACCATCCTAAATATGCTAGAATCAAATTTGTGTTGCTGCCCCCTTTCCTTTGATGTCCTTGATTAGCTTGGATAAATTTCCTTCTTTGTTGCTGATTTAATTACTTTCCTTCCTATGTTAGGAAAAGCATTAAATAGTCCTCCCCTCTTTAGGAATAAGATATCGCCAACTTCCTTACTTAATTAGGAGAATAAATTGCTGGCTTTTTATCCTTGTAGCATTAGGAAATAAAACAAGCCTAATGCTTGTACCAGCCTCATTACCACGTTTCTCCACCCTATCAAGTCTGTCACACACGTTTCCCATCACAAAATTCATCCTCAATCATTTGTGTCATGGCTTGCATTTGGAACGTAAGTTCTCCCTCGAGATGGGGTGGTGTGTTGTTTTGATCTGACATGATAATACCTGCAAAAATTGGTCAGTGGTAAAAAAAAATATCCTCACGTCGCTCGTGTTTCGCTCAAACACTCTTAATGTCCTCACACGCTCACACCTCTCGTCTCACCTTCTTACGGTTCTTGCGAAACTGAAACCAACACCAAATAAAACCAACTTGGCAGCGCAATCCAAATATATCTATATATATGACTCAAGAAGCAATAAAAACCAGAAAACAAGCAAAACGAAACTGCGATGATAGTCTCGCGAGTAGCAAGCGAGTCTATCCGAAATATGAACGAAACTGAAGACTCGAAAAAAAAAAAAACAGAAACAAAATATGAAAAACGATGAAACAACACCCGGATACATTGGATATGATGAAAATAAATGGCAAGAAACGAAAACAACAGAAAGAAAGCGAATTTCAAAAGTTAACGCAAAACAGACTCGTTTATGACGAGTTAGTTAAGTCCGAATCTGGAACCTAAAGTCAATGATGTCCAATTGAGCTAAAATTTCAGATATAGTGATCTACCAACCCAAATAGACAGAATATAAATTTTTAGCAACTTACGATAAGGTTTGATAGACTGACGCAAAAACGTTATGAATCAGACCTAATCAGACCCGAATTTGAAACCCAAAGTAAACGATATCCAACTGACCCAAAAATCAATATGTGGTGCGATTAGGGTCCCAGTAATAAGAGAATCAAATTTGAGATCATTCTGAGTTGATTTGGTCAAATTTTTCTTTGTTTAGTTTTCTGCGGTAGAAACAAACGAATGACTTTTTTTTTTTGTTTTCCTTTTTTTTTTCTTTTTTTTTTATGCCACTGATATATTTTGGTCAGGAACCAAATGAAATAACCCCTTTTTTTTTTTATATGATACCAAATCAAAAGAAGAAGAAATTGGACACTAAGGATTTTTTTTTTTTTTCCTGCGGAAACAATATGAAACGAAAATTTCAGAAGGATATAACCTGATTAATGGAGCCAAGCTCTGATATGAAATGATGCGAACCTCGTGATCACGTGGTCACGCAACCCACACACAAAGACACCAATTCCCGGAAAATCCAAGTAAATCAGGTTTGATAGGAGTGTGACACAAAGATAACTTGTACCTAGAGGCACCAGCACTATTGGAAACGTAAACCCCCACCCAACAAATATTGATTCGCGAACGAGAAGTATAAAGATGACGCCACGAAGCCAGTTGTTCTTCGATAAGTCGTTTTCAGTTCTTTAGAGAACCAAGGAAGGGAGATTATCCCACCAACACACAACAAGTGCAGCAAAGAGGTTTATTGATATGAAAATTGCGTAACCTTACATGTTTGGTTATGCCTCTATTTATACTGACTCTAAACTTAAAGAAACCCTAATGGACCCCCCTTAGGTGGACTTATATGAAGCCCACTTACAATTGACCCAAATAAGTAATAATAACCCAAAAACTAAGAAGAAAATAATAAAAATCCAAAAATTACCATCCTAAATATGCTAGAATCAAATTTGTGTTGCTGCCCCCTTTCTTTTGATGTCCTTGATTAGCTTGGATAAATTTCCTTCTTTGTTGCTGATTTAATTACTTTCCTTCCTATGTTAGGAAAAGCATTAAATAGTCCTCCCCTTTTTAGGAATAAGATATGGCCAACTTCCTTACTTAATTAGGAGAATAAACTGCTGGCTTTTTATCCTTGTAGCATTAGGAAATAAAACAAGCCTAACAAGGCTGGTATTGGGCCGGACATATCAACCCCTTGTTCCACATGAATTGGGCTCTTCTTGGACATGAACTAGATGAATTAAAGGCTGTTCTTCATGCTCCTTAAATGTCCCAAGCCCTTCTAGGTCCATCTTGCTCCATAAGTTCTGAACAAGCCCATTCAATGCTTCTTTAAGCTTCTTTGCCCTAGCTCTTGTGATTGGCCCAATTGGTACCTCCAATGGATCGTTGGCATGATTACGCTTGGTGTTGGGCTGATCCGCATCAATGAGTGATAGGAATTCTCCATTCTAAGTGATTAATCAGCACGTTCACTCTCGCGTTGTGTTCCATACCTGAATCATAGATGAAATGTTCACCGTAAGTATCAGCGAGCTTGTTGTGAGGATGCCAATTGTCAAACCATAGAGAGGTTGTCATTCCATCTCCGATGATGTGCTTCATCTTCGGCCATGCTAAGGATCTGATCTTTAAAATCTTTCCCCAAGCCCAAGAGTAGCTTCCTGGTGCCTTGATTGTCCAGAAATTCCTACCTCGCAAGAGATTGGATCTGATCCAAGTAGACCAGATTGAGCCATCGGAGACATTGCACAAGTTCCAAATATATTTCAACAAGGCAATCTTGTTCCATTCTGCTATCCTTTTTATGCCTAGCCCCCCCTCCTTTTTTGGAAGACATACCTGATCCCAAGCCACTTTAGCCCTAGTAGTGCTCATATCTGAACCTGACCAAAGAAAGGATCTCATAATTTGCTCAACATTTTCACTACTTCCCTAGGTAATAGGAATAGAGATGCCCAATAGACCTGGATGGAGAATAAGACTGAGTTAATCAGTTGTACTCTCCCTGCGAAAGAAAGTGTTCTGCAGGTCCAATGTTGAACTTTAGCGGTAATTCGATCCACGAGGCCCTTACAATTAACAGCCTTTAGTCTGGACGAGATAAGAGGCACTCCCAAATATTTCATAGGAAGCTCCCCCTCTCTAAACCCAAGAATACTGATAATCTGTTCCCTCTCAGCACCTAACGGACCGCTCAAGAAGATGTCACTTTTGTTTGGATTTGGATATAGACCTGATAGAACTTGAAACTCTGTGAGTACATTTTTTATCATACGAATTGAATGTACATCCCCTTTGCTGAATATCATCAAGTCGTCGGCAAAGCAAAGATGAGAAATTCTGTGGAACTTGAAGTTTTGGTTGGCACTCATATTGCAGAACAGCCCTGACAGGATTTCCATGCATAGGACAAACAAATATGGAGATAATGGATCACCTTGTCTCAGCCCTCTCCCCGCTTGAAAGTAACCTGCAAGTTCACCATTGACGTTGATTGAGAATTGACATGATGTAACACAAACCATGATCCAATCAATGACTGTTCTAGGGAATCCCATTTTTATTAACGTAGCATCAACGAAATCCCACCGAACCGAGTCATAAGCCTTCATCAGGTCTACTTTCATAGCACAACGAGCAGGACCCGTAGATTTATGATAGCCTTTCATTAGCTCCTGAGACAAAAGAATATTGTCGCTGATTCTCCGTCTAAAGATAAAAGCTGTCTGATACGGACCTACTAAGGATGGCAAAACAACTCTCATTCTCCCAGCTAGAATCTTCGCGATGCATTTGTATACTGTATTGCAGCAGGATATAGGATGAAAATCTGTCAACCTCGTAGGATTAGCAACTTTAGGGATAAGGGAAATGGATGTAACATTCATCTCTTTAAGCATTCTACGAGTCTGAAAGAAGGAGCTAACAACGTTGATTACATCTTCCCCCACTATGTGCCACATTCTTTTGAAGAAACCTGCGTTGAAGCCATCCGGACCAGGGGCTTTGTTGTTTTTCAAACTAAACATAGCATGCTTAATCTCCTCCCTTGTTACTTCTTGTGCTAGAACATCCTGTTGTGTTGAAGATAGTTTGCAGTTAATTGCCGATTGCATCACTTCCTCGTTCAAGGCCCTAGGCATCTGTTTCACTCCCAACAAACGCTGGAAGTATGCAATTACTTCTGATTTGACTGCCTCGTGTCCTTCAACGACTCCCTCATCCTCCCTTGTAACGGAGAGAAGCTTATTTCTGTTCTGTCTTCCATTTACTGATTTGTGGAAGTAGCTAGTATTCTGATCCCCCAAGCTAAGCCATTGAATCCTTGCCTTTTGTTTGAAAAAACTCTCTTCCACCCTGACGATAGAAGCATAGTTACGAACAACATCTCTTTCTCGCATGCGTAAAGTTGGATTCTCAAGCACTGTATGCAGCTCCTGTTGAGCCTTATCCATGTGATCTTTTGCATCTTTGACTCTATCTGAAATATTGGAGAAGTGAGTCTTATTGAAATGTTTAAGTTCCTGCTTTAGCTTCCTTAGTTTGCAACACAACTGATACATTGGACAACCCCCCGAATGCTGATCCCATACTTTCTTCACCAAGGGCATGAACTCGTCATGATCCATCCACATATCGAAGAATCTGAATGGTTTCTTTATGTTCTGAACATTGCCAGTAACCTTTACCACCATGGGGGAATGATCTGACATACCAGCAGGCAAGAATCTCGCTTCCGACAATGGGAAGTGCAGACTCCACTTCTCATTCACAAGCACTCTATCTAGCTTCCGCATAATCAGATTCTCAATACATTGGTTCGTCCATGTATAATGCATACCAGAATACCGAAGATCATCCACTTTCGCATCTCGAATACATGTTTCCAACCTGTCCATCTGACCATCCCACGTAGAAGACCCTCCTGACCTTTCTGATGGATTGCGGATAGCATTAAAGTCACCCATAAGAATCCATGGGGTTGACTCCCATTCATCACCACGACTCACTATATCAGACCATAATGTCTCACGTAAGGATGCATTATTGTCTCCATAAATGATTGAAGTATTAAAACAAATATTGGTAGCTAATATAGTGACAGAAACATGGATAGCCTGGTCTGACATACCGCAGACATCCACCTTCACCACATCAGCATTCCAACAAACCCAAATACGACCACGGGAAGAGAAATCATAATTGTACAAGAAGGACCAATTACGCAAAAGATAGCAATATTATCTTTATTCTTTTCTCTAACCCGAGTTTCAACCAAACCAAAAAAAACCATCCTCTCTTGATGGATTAGCCGACGCAATTCTGAATGCTTTATGGGGTCATTCAAACCTCTAACATTCCAACATCCAATCATCATAAGAAAATAGAGAGGAGTACAAACAGCAACATAAAGGTTACCTTGACGTGCCACCCCGCGGGGAGCTAGATTTCTTATTCTTCTTTGAACCCTTTTTCTTTTTCTCCAGAGAGTCGCCAGCCTTAATACCTGACTGATTAACAATTTTCCCATCGGTGGAAGTTGAAGTTTGTGGACTTGTCGAGATCAGTGGCGTCGGCTCCTTCTCATTTCGTTCTCCATTTATATCACCTCCCATTGCTGCAACATCAACATTCAGCTCAACACTAATAGTTGAGAGAATTTGGTTCACGGTCGCACAAGCATCTGTATTGGAGACGACTAAACTTTGATCTAAAGTAGTACATGTAGCCCCTTCCTCCTGCTCCATGTCTCTCAAAACATGAGGAGAGGTTGGAGTTTTGTCTTCATGGCAAATAACATTTTTTTTTGGTAAGCTGACTAATGTATTAAAAGAAAATGATACAAAGAATATAATGGGCATACCCAAGATTTACAATGAGGACAGAAACGAAAACCAACAAATGGCTACAGGCTAGCCACAACAAAACAAAAACTTGGACCAACTAGATATGCTAGGGGTACAAAAACAACCAGCTAAACATCAAATTAAGAGTCCATGTTATTGACCCTCCAAAGTCTTTGGATCCTTATGTTTTCATCTATTTGTTGAACATTCCTCATCAAAACAAGCTTATCGCGAATGATACATTCGATTTGATCAAAAACCAAATTCGAAGCTTTAGACACATCTGCAAAGATCCTTGCATTCCGTTCTTGCCAGATACAATACACTGTAGCTGCGAAACCCAGTTTACAAGAAAAGTTGACGAAACTTTTTCCATGCCAAGAGACAGTGGCCAATCGAATCCATTCATCCAAGCTTTTTGTCATTCTTGGAATGTCGCATCTATCACAAACATTCCACCATAATGCTTTCGCAAAGGAGCATTCGAAGAACAAGTGGTTGTGATCTTCATTATTGCAGAGACAGAGTGAGCACCTATTGGGACCATGAATACCAAACCGATGAAGTCTATCCTGCGTTGAGAGTTTCCGTTGGATAGCCACCCAAAGAAGAAATGCATGTCTTGGGACAGCATTCTTGAACCACACGATGTCATGCCAATCAACCATTTGATGATGAATTCTTAGTTGTTCCCAAGCTACTTTGACTGAGAAACTCTGATTTGGCGAATCCAACCAAACAATCTCATCCTTTTGCCCCTTAGGAGTAGAGGTGGAAGGAATAGCTTCTAAAATGGGTGGTGCCAGCCAATAGCATGAGTGATAGGAATTCTCCATTCTAAGTTATTAATCAGCATGTTCACTCTCGCGTTGTGTTCCATACCTGAATCATAGATGAAACGTTCACCGTAGGTATCAGCGAGCGGGCTGTGAGGATGCCAATTGTCAAACCATAGAGAGGTTGTCATTCCATCTCCGATGACGTGCTTCATCTTCGGCCATGCTAAGGATCTGAGCTTTAGAATCTTTCCCCAAGCCCAAGAGCAGCTTCCTGGCGCCTTGATTGTCCAGAAATTCCTACCTCGCAAGAGATTGGATCTGATCCAAGTAGACCAGATTGAGCCATCTGAGTCATTGCACAAGTTCCAAATATGTTTCAACAAGGCAATCTTGTTCCATTCTGCTATCCTTTTTATGCCTAGCCCCCCCTCCTTTTTTGGAAGACATACCTGATCCCAAACAAAAGTGACATCTTCTTGAGCGGTTCGTTAGGAGCTGAGAGGGAACAGATTATCAGTATTCTTGGGTTTAGAGAGGGGGAGCTTCCTATGAAATATTTGGGAGTGCCTCTTATCTCGTCCAGACTAAAGGCTGTTAATTGTAAGGGCCTCGTGGATCGAATTACCGCCAAAGTTCGACATTGGACCTGTAGAACACTCTCTTTCGCAGGACGAGTACAACTGATTAACTCAGTCTTATTCTCCATCCAGGTCTATTGGGCATCTCTTCATGGCAAATAACATTGCACACATCTGATGTCACATGATCATTACAATCAGACGTATGTATCCCAGATGTTGAGCAACCATTCTCATTTTCATTCTCATTCTTATGCACTTTAGATGCACACGGACCATTCTCACCACTTACAGAACCCTTATTTCGTTTAACAACTACCTGCCATTGAAACTGATTCTGTTTGTTATCTGCAGATTTAGAGCCCGTTTGGTAACGTGGTGGCTTCCACGTTTCCTGCGATTTCAAACAATAAGCCGTTTGGTAATTAATAAACGCATATTACTATTCACTGGGTCCCACGTGCAGATGCGTTTAAAACGCGAGAAAAGAAGAAGCAGCTCCTGCCTGCTTTTTGCGCGTCCAAAGTTATGCTTTTCACAAAACAGTTTTTTTTTTTTTAATATATTTTATTTATTACAGTGAAGGCATGCATCCACTGTTCAGTGAACAATAATTTTTTTTTACACCTATGTAAGTAATTAATTTTCACTTGTAATGTTCACGTGAACAATAATTTTTTTTATTTTTTTTAATTAGTTTAAGGTGAATTAAATTTACTCGTAATGTAATCTTAATTTTATTCTTGATAATATTTTACCTAATTTTGTAGTTTCTTGTCGGATGAATTTTGTACGTAATGAAATTGTAGATAGTTTTTATTAAAATAATTTTTTTATATATAAAGTGTCATTTATTTCATGATGTAATAGCAATAGTTAAATCCATAATATTTAAATTAAAAACCATTAATATTAATATATATTTTTTAAAATTATTTTATAACCTCAATTTCAAAAAGCATTCTTAACCAAACACATTAAAACTACTTTTTTTAAAATCTCAATTTCAACCACAGTTTTAACCAAACACCTATTTTTTCAAACCAACCTCAACTAAAAGTACTTTTTATAAAACAACTTTTTTTAAACCACAACCGCAACCGCTACCGCAATACCAAACACACTCTTAGAGATCACAGCTTCTACTTTCCTCGCACCCTCTGCCACCACTGTAGGATGAGCAATTTTATTAGTAGTACATATCTCTGTGGTGTGTCCAATCTCAACACAAACTCTTGCGTAGCTAAGCCTTTTACGCAACAATGTAGTACGATCAGCATGAAGGGGAACCCTAATAGCACTAGCTATACAACTCAACCCCTTAATAGTCCAATACTCAAGAGGAACATTATACAGCCTAACCCATACTGGAACTTTGACCAAATCGTCTTTCAAAAATTGCATGTTCGGTTGCCAACGTTTAAGCACCAAAGGTCTGTTTGCCATGTGCCATGAGGCTATTTCTAGAACATTAGTGGCGCGATCAACAGAATCAAAAGTGAAAAGGTAGAAACCATTTTCCGAAGATAAAACTTATGATAGACCATAGGAGCCCCATATCCTTTTGGCAATCGAATTAACAACAGGATATGGTAATTTCTGACCCACAAAATGACCAACTAGGGTGGATTTCCAAAGTTCACAGCCATCGTCAAAAACATCACGCGGAGGAGCTACTATTATACGACCATCAGTCATAGCCGGGGGTTCAAAATGCAGATTTCGAACTGGATGAAAATCAATGTTCTTACTACCCTCCTTGACATCAACAACAGAACCCTTCAAAGCATTTAAAAAATTCAGTTTGGTCTTAAGGTTTAGTTGTTCATGTTGCTGAGACCCTACCTTCAATTCATCAACTTCAGAACCCAGCACATGGTTCATTGCTGAAACAACATGAGGAGCCTAGATAGTCGAAGATTTCTCTATGATAGCTTCAGAATCAGCTTGATGGTCACTAGTAAACTGAGAAATCTTCATACAATGACTATTCAACATATCTTTTAGCTCTAATCTTAAGGTATGTCCAGACTTAACTTCATTGTGTTGTTCAATGTTACAGCTAAGGTTTGGAACAGATTCCACACCAGAACATAAAGACATTATGGAAATAGACAAATACTAGAGAGAGCAAGCTCTAATGAGAGATTATCATGTTTATAGCTGGTATTGGAAATCTAGAAAGAAAACCCACTAAAAAGATGCAGTTACTCCCCTTATCTCAAAGAATTACGAGGCCAGTATCTCTCAGTTAATTGATTGAAACGATGATCCCTTCGGTCAAGATATAGAGCATGTTCTGATGGACAACATACTCAAATATGGTGGCGATCCAACGGTGAACCAAAGAGATCGAGCTTCAACAACCCCAGAATTATGAGGCCCGTATCTCACAGTTCATTGATTGGAATGATGATCCATTCGGTCAACATGTAGAGCATGTTCTGACGAACACCATACTAAACAATGGTGACGATCCAACGGTGAACAAAGGAGATCAAAAGCAATACAGATTAGAGAGAGAGGGAGAGAGAGAGCGAGGAGAGAGAGTCTATCTCTGCCCTTATTGGACTTATATGATGCCCACTTACAATTAAACCCAAATAATATAAATAAACCCTAAACTAAAAAGAAAATAACAATAAAATAAATAAATCCGAATTTAATATTGTTTTTGTACCCCTAGCATATCTAGTTGGTCTAGGTTTTTGTTTTGTTATGTGGTTAGCCTGTAGCCATTTGTTGGTTTTCGTTTCTGTTCACATTGTAAATCTTGGGTATGCCCATTATATTCTTTGTATCATTTTCTTTCAATACATAAGTCAGCTTACCAAAAAAAAAAAATCCGAATTTAATATCCTAAATATGATAGGATCAGATTTGTAGCCCTTTAGAAGTCCTATATAAGCTAGGAGAATCAAATCTGAAGGTAGAATTAGTTCTGAAATCTTCTTTCCTTTTTGTAGCTAGGATGAATAAGGAATCCTTGTAAGAAAAGGATTCTGAAACATTTATAAATCCTTGCCACTTGGAAACTATGTTGCAGCCCATTAAAGATCTTTGTAGAACTAGGAGATTCTCAAAATAAGCTACCGCATCCTTTTAGGAAAAAGAATCCTAGCCAAATAGGAAGTCCACAAGTCAAACGGAAGTAAATAACGAAACCCATACAGCCTCTGTTGACCCGTGTTTGGATGCCTTTCCTAACTCCGATTGACATGATATTTTAACCCAATTTATGAAAACATGTCAGGAGCCTCCACGTAAAATTTCAGCCCGATCCAACGGTAGGATTGAGAATTATGACTATTTCTGTAAAACTGGATAGTTGCGCATTTTACGTCAAAATCCGAATTTGACCTTGCCTGGATCGTATCATTTATTTATTTTAAAGATGATTCGTCCTCGAATCACCAACAAGTTGGATGGACAATTCCTTAGCCTCATTTTGTGAAGCCTTTGGAATTCTTTTCTTGCCAACAATCGTCGCCAACAACTTTGGACGAAAGTAGCAGCCGTTCTATTTTGTATTTCTTCATTGCAACATTTTTTCTCCTCTCTTTCTGAAGCTTGCTGCGCATTGACTGCTGCCGTTAACACATCAAGTTCTTGCTTCATCTCCCCGAGAATACGAGATAGACTCTTTGGAACACCAATCTCTTTATTTCTATCCCTTTGATACCACCTCTCCTTTTGAATCCTCCTTTTCTTTTGCCATAACAACTCGTCAAAATACATGAAATCCCTTTGGTTTCTAGGCCGCCGAAAACCTTCCCGATAGCCTACGGTCTCATCCTTAAAACCACCATCACCATTATCATCAACGTCCTCCTCATAATCATCCCACTTTGGCCTTTCAGCCCCACTGCCATGGTATGATTTCAATTCGGCCCCAACCTTTCTCACATCTTGGGCACATGTTCCAGCCACATTACCATGTTTTTCCACCTTCTCAAGTCTGTCACACACATTCGTCATCGTGAAATTCATTCTTTTCATCATCTTCGTCAGGGCTTGCATTTGGAATTTAAGTTCCACATCGAGAGGGCGCGGTGTGTTGTTTTTTTTTGACATGGTACCTGCAAAAATTGGTTGGTGGAAAAAAAATCCTCACGTCGCTCGTGTTTCGCTCAAACACTCTTAATATCCTCACACCTCTCGTCTCACCTTCTTGTGGTTCTTGCAGAACTGAAACCAACACCAAATAGAACCAATCTTAGTAGCGCAATCCAAATATGTATATGCGACTCAATAGGCAATAAAAACAAGAAAAAACAAAACTGCGATGATAGTCTTGCAAGTAGCAAGCGAGTCTATCTGAAATATGAACAAAACTGAAGGCTCGAATTAAAAAAAAAACATATAAAAATATGAAACAACACCCAGATATGTTGGATATGATGAAAACAAACTGCAAGAAACGAAAACAACAGAAAGAAAGCGAATTTCAAAAGTTGACGCAAAACGGACTCGTTTACAACGAGTTAGGTCCTAATCTGGAACCTAAAGTCAATGATGTCCAATTGAGCTAAAATCTCAGATATAGTGCTCTACCAACCCAAATAGACAGAATATGAAATTTGATCAATTTACGATAAGGTTTGATATACTGACGCAAAAACAATATGAATCAGACCCGAATTTGAAACCCAAAGCAAACGATATCCAATTGACCCCAAAATAAATATATGGTGCGATTAGGGTCCCATTAATAACAGAATAAAATTTGAGCTCATTTCGAGTTGATTTGGTCAAATTTTCCTTTGTTTAGTTTTCTGCGGCAGAAACAAATAAATGTTTGGTCGCATACACACGATTCCTCCTTTCAATCTGTTGCCGCACACTCTCATGGAGTGTCTTCACCACCTGTGCTTTACGATTACCATCCAAACTAACCCTTTCATCAATAGGCAAAGAAATCAAATCCATTGGAGTTAAAGGGTTAAACCCATACACCATTCATACACCCCATGCTTAGTCTTAAATGCAGTTTTCCACTCATCACCCTCTTTCATCCTAATCTGATGTACCCTCCCTTTTTTAGATCAATCTTAGAGAATAATACATGATCCATGTAACTCATCTAGCATGTTCATCAAGCCTAGGAATAGGAATTGTCGATACTTTTTTTTTTTTTTCAACCGTTTTTTATGTTTTATTGACGGCACGGCAATCAACACACATCCTCCATGTTCCATTCCTGTTTTTTAGGCACAAGTTAGCACTGGCACAACACAAGACTTCATACTCTCATGAATTGTAACCCTTTCATCATCAACTCATCTACTTGCCTTTGAAGCTCCTTTGTCTCCTCGAGGTTGCTTCTATAGGCTGACGGTTAGGAATCGAAGCTTTCGGGACACAAGGTCCATTTGTAATGTTCAATCCCCCTTAATGGTGGTAATCCCATTAGGATGTCTTCAGGAAATATATCATCAAACTCCTGCATCAAAGAAACAGCCACACTAGGAATAGCAGTATTTCTAGATCAAGATCGTTAGTGTTAAATAAGCCTCCTTAGACACAAGTAGATCAATTGCTGGGCCCTTATTAGATGTAAAAATGCAAATCTGATTTTGAGTCGCTTGTTTTGCATAATAAATTAGGTTTGTTTCTTTAAGCTTTTGAAGCTTCCACTATACTACTGATTATCATCACACAAGCTTACTTTCTTCACTCCTTGGAATCTTTTAACCTCCACTCTCAAATCTACTGGCCCTATATCGTATATGTTCACGTAATTAATGATTTAGGTTTAGCCACCAACATTGAAATCTATGTATTTCTTTCATCTACCATTTCCAAGCATTCGTTTGATATTCTCACTTCAAAGCCGAGATGCACGCGTCGCCAGTGTAACCTCGCACGTTTTTCACTCTTCTTTTTCACATATCCTCACATTCTTTTTTTAAATTGAGTTTGATCATTACACATTGTTTTGCGAGAAAGAGGTCATATTATAAGAGTGATGTTTTAGCCATCCTTTAGAAACTGATACGTTCATGCCCTGTGATACGACCCAAGTAAGGTCAGATTCGGATTTGGCGTAAAAAGAGCGCAACTAAAATCCAGGTTTACGGCAACAGTCATAATTCTCAATCCGACCGTATGGATCGGAGCTAATATTTTATGTGGACTCTCCGAGACATATCTTTACTACCTTGGGTTAAAATTGCAGGTCAATCGTTCGGTAAGCACCCAAATACCTGGCTCAAACAGAGGCTGTAAGATTTTATTATTTTTACTTCCATTGCTGACTTGTGGAGTCCTATTTGATTTAGTGATTTCTTTTCCTCCAAGGATGTGGGAGCTGGTTTTGGGAATTTTCCTAGTTCCACAAGGATCTATTAATGAGTTGGCAATATAATCTCCTAGTGTGGCAAGGATTCTGATGTGCATCATGGGAATTATAATCCATCTCGTAAAGCTGAATCTAATATGCAGAGGAGGATTCATATGGTCCAATGACAAGAGCGAGAGCGCAAAACAACTACAGAACGGGCCTTGACGAGATCAAATTGCAATGATTGTAAGCTGCGTCGGATGAGTTAAAAATTTAGCAATCAGTTTGAAATTGGTTCAAGGGTGCTTATTTGCCTATAATTGGAACTTGGAGATGGGAAAAGCCCTTAATGGGTCTTTCATGTTGGGCTACTTGTATTTGGATTGATAATGCAAGTGAAGGAATTGATGCTGTTTACGGTCAGAACAGTAGATGGATTTGAACCCGAATTTGAAGTCATCCAATGCATGTGAAAACAAGATTTATGTTAGGTAAAATTCAAGTTCAGAACGTGATCTTTCTATATTGTCCAACCATGATTGCATTGGACTTTTGTGTCAAAAGATTTATGGCTGTTTTAAATTTAGTCTGCACATGTTTTAGAAATGTCAAAAAAAACGTCTGTTAGTTAAATTTGTCTACTTGCTTTATTAAAAGTCTAGTTTTTAGGCTTGACTTCTGTCATGTTGAATTCACCTAACTTTTGGAGGGATGTTCCAAGATAAATATGTTATCAGAATATGAAAAAAAACACTTTTGGCCAAGATTTGAAAACTTAATTCAGAGAATTAAGAGTTGTTCTTCCAAATTCGTTTGGTTGTGAAGAACCCTACCTGACTTATCACTCTTCAATCACAAAGAGTGTGGCGTCGAAATCCTAGATGATCTTTTGGCGTCCAGATCGACTTATCAAAGTATCATCTAGTCTATCTCCATCTTATTTACCTTAAATCACTACAATCCAGCCTAAATACCAAAAGAAAGACAACACAACCAGACCCATCCTTCATCCCATTTTCATTATAATCATTGTTGCCGATTTTTCAAATCATTCACGGCACATCATCTGGTATCACAGAGCATCAGTTTGCGATCTTAGGCGGGAAGCCAAAAAAAAAAAAAAAACAAAAGAAGGTTTGCTGGAATTGAGGTTGATAAACTTAACTATGGCTGGAGATAAAGAAGAT